>NC_060122.1:378515440-378818471 GCF_021461395.2 Schistocerca americana | reverse complement strand
AATTCAATGCCCCAATCACTATTCAAGATCTCATCTGTACACTCCGCACAAAACGCAACACTGCTCCCAGTCCCGACAGTGATACCTATCGTCCTCTCCGTGAAGCTCCCGCCTCCTTCCTCTCCACCCTGGCCCGACTTTATAATGTGGTCTTGTCCACTGGCTTCTACCCCGACCTGTGGAAAACCTCCCGGATCCTGATGTCCCTCAAACCCGACAAACCGCTATCCGCTGTCTCCTCCTACCGTCCCAGCAGCCTTACCTCGGTCTTCAGCAAGGTCCTGGAATTAATCCTCACCCAACGCATCCACCAACACAGCCTTCTTCCCACTACCCAATGTGGCTTTCGGCCGTCCTTCTCTGCCGATGACCTTCTCCTCCGTCTCACTCACCTCCTCTCCGAACAACTCAACTCCCGTCGCTCCACCATCTTCCTCTCCCTCGACCTTGAACGTGCCTATGACCGTGTATGGCATCCCGGTCTCGTCTTCAAACTCCAAACCTTCACCCTTCCTATTAACTATGTCCGTCTGATCACCTCCTTTCTTTCCCACCGTCCTTCCTATGTCACTATACATAATACGTATTCCTACACCTTCTACCCCTTCACCGGTGTGCCCCAAGGTTCTGTCCTCTCCCCTCTTCTCTACCTTCTGTATACACTGGACATGCCGCCTTCACCTCCCATTCAGCTTCTCCAGTATACTGAAGACACTGCCTTCCTTGCCCTCGCCCCCACCCTGAAACACTCCTAGCACCTTTTCCAATCCCATATTGACCGGTTCACCACTTGGTGTAACCACTGGCTGCTCAAGGTCAATCTTTCCAAAACCCAGGCAATCATTGTAGGCCACCCCCCTCCCTTCCTTCAGCCTCCTTGATTTTTATATCACCATCTATGGCCGTCCCATTCACCTCACCCCAACCCTCAAGCACCTTGGTGTCACCCTTGACTGTCGCCTTTCCTGGAACCCCCATCTCCGGACGATCCAAGCCGAGGCACGTTCCCAGCTCCACCTCCTCAAACTCCATTCTGGACGCATGTGGGGTCTGGACCCCTCCACCATCCTCGACACTTATAAATCCCTCATCCGCCCCATCCTTTGCTGTGGTCATCTCGCCTGGATCTCCGCCCCTCCCACCTACTATAAGTCCCTCCAAATCCTTGAACGCCATGCGCTCCACCTCACCTGTCGCATCCGTCTCCCCTCCCCCACGTGGATGCTATATGACTTGATTTCCTTCCCGCACCTTCTCCTTTTCTTCAAACGTATATGGATCCTTTACACCTCCCGCAAGCCTGATCCCCCACACCTGCTTTTGTCCCTCCCATCCGCACCCATCCCCACTGCCGCGTCAATATTCTTGCATCCCAGCTACTCTCCATCTTCACACCCTCCATACCCTTTCCCAAGGTGGCTTCCTCCAACTCCCCTTCCCTGATGATGTCCTTGTCCCGTCCATCTTCCCCTCCTACCAGCTCTGACTCTCCCCTCCCATTCCCCTCTTTTTCCCCAGGGTTCCCTCTCTCCCTCCTCACCTTCCTTCCCCCCCCCTCATCTCTCCCACATCTCCCGCATCCACCCCTCTCTCCCCCCTCTCTCCCCCCTCTCTCCCTTCTTTCTCCCACTGGCTTGAAGCCTCCCTTCCTGTCCTCCTACCTCTCCCTTTGACCTGGAGGCAGGCCCCCGCCTTCGTCAGTGTGAGTTCTTCACCGATGATCGTCTACAGTGTTTTCCGTGCGTCAGTGTCTCTCTGTTTGTGTACAGTGTCTTCATCAGTGTTTTCTCCTACGTTCGTGTCTCTACCTAGACGTCTTCATCTATTTTCAGCTGATGCCACCCTTCATTACAGTTTCTTCCGTCGAACGACTTCTGATCTCTTGTGCAGTGTTCATCTTGTGTTAACCATGTTTTTTATGTTTTCTATGCCTTCCGTGTATTATGTTGTGTCTTTTGGCCGAAGAGCGGTGTATGTAGGCCGCTGCCGGCCCGCCTCAGCTGAGGCAGGAAATTACAATAAAGGAAAAAAAAAGGGGAGTCGTCGATGGCACTCATGTGACTCATGTGAAAAGGTTTCCGAGGTGATTAAAGCCGCACGATGGGAATCAATAAACTTTGAACACGTAATGCTAGTTGGAGTTAAAAGCATGGGGCATTCCAGTACGGAAATCGTGTCGAGGATACCAAATTTCAGGCGTTACCTCTCACCACTGACAACGCAGGGCAGACGACCTTCACTTAACGACCAATAGCAGTGTCGTATGCGTATAACAGACAAGCTACACTGCGTAAAATAGGTGCAGCAATCAATGTGGCACGTATGACGAACGTATTCGTTAGGATAGTGCGGCGAAATTTGGCATTAAAGGGCTGTGGCAGCAAGCAACCGATGCCTTTGCTAACAGCAGTGCCTCTCGTGAGTGTGGCGCAGACACCACGAAGCCATGGACCCAAGTTGTCAACAAGCCACTGTGCAAGCTGGCAGTGGCTCCATAATGTTGGCTGTGTTTACATGGATCTGACTGGGTCCTCTGGTCCACCTGAACCGAGCACTGACTGGAAATTGTCATATGCGGCTACTTAGCAGCCACTTGCAGCCATTTATGAACATCACGTTCCCAAACAACTGTGGAATGTTTATGGATGACAATGCACCATGTCACCGGGCGACAATTGTTCGCGGTTGATTTGAACAACATTCTGCACAATTAGGGCGAATGATTTAGCCAGCTAGATCGCCCGACACGAATCACATCGGTAATTTATGGGACTTCATTGAGAGGTCAGTTTGTCCACAAAATCCTGCACAGGCAACACTTTAACTATTACGAGCAGCTGTAGAGGCAACATGGCTCAATATTTCGGTAGGGGACTTCCAACGATTCAACATGTCACATCGACTCGCTGCATTACTCTGGGCAAAAGGAGACCCGGCACGATATCGGGAGGTATCTCATAACTATTATCTCCTCATTGTGTGCTGTGTAATTTAATCACTGGATGTCGCTGTAATGTGCTTTTCAGTAATGTGTATGCTATCTTGTGTGCTGCGACTGTTAATTTGTTTTTATTGCACCGATGTCGTATGCTGGTCAGGATACCGCTGTTGTGACGACCGGTTGTCACGTAACTGTGGCCGAAACTTCGGTGATAGTTATTTACAATGCGACGCGGTACCGTACTTCGAAGACTTTCGTGGTAATAAAACAGGATGTTACACTGGGCTCTAGAATCGGATGAAAGCTTGCCATTCCTTACTGTGGGAGATGACAGAATGCTGTTCTTAGATATCAGATTATCATTCGATAAAGTCTGGCACTACGGTCTAATCTAGAAGTTGACGCTACAAGGCTTCCCATCCCCTTTCGTTGCTGCTCCTGCTGCTGATGATGACGGGTTTTAACGAGACTAAACATTTAAGTTCACCAATCTCCTATTATCTACCCTCCCCCACCCCTCCCCAAAGACGGAATCGGTGTACGCCTTCTGTGACTAGAGTAAGCTCTGTATGCAGATGTGAGAAAGTTTTCTAAATCTTTGCGTAGCGTGGGTTCCAGCCCGGTATTCACCTACTGGGATGTGGGAAACCGCCGAAAATCGTGTCCAGACTGTCCAGTACACCGGCCCGCTTCGTTAATCCGCCGGGCGGATTCGAACTGAGGCCGGCGAGCTTCCCCATCCCAGAAGCGGGGCCATCATGGATTCCGCAAAGGAGATCTTTTTAAACTCAGCTCGGTATGTTCCTTCAAGAGATCCATAGCACTGTAGACGACGTCGCTCAGGCAGATGCTTTATTCCAAGACTTTAGAAAGGCATTTGATGCTTTCCCGCACTGCCGTTTAGTGCAACAATACGAGCTTACCGAGTATTGGGCCAGATTTGTGACTGGATTTATGATTTCCTTGCAGATCTCAAGTTAGTCGCTCTTAACGGAACAAGATCGAGAAACGTAAATATAATTTCCGGAGTAGTCCAAGAAAGTGTGATATGACCGTTACTCTTTAAGATTGTTCGCATATAACCTACAGGAAAGTAGTCCGCCCCGATAGCTGAGTGGTCAGTGTGACGGATTGCCGTGGTATGGGCCCGGGTTCGATGCCCGGCTGGCTCGGGGATTTTCTCCGGTCAGGGACAGGGTGTTGTGTTGTCTTCATCATCATTTCATCCCCATTCGGCGCGCAGGTCGCCCAATGTGGCGTCGAATGTAATAAGAACTGCACCAAGCCGGCGGGACCTGCCCCGTAAGGGGTCTCTGGGCCAATGACGCCAAGCGCTCATTTCCATTTCATTACAGGAAAGTAGCAACGCCAGAGACAGTATCGATTTGCAGAACGACCTGCAGAAGACAGATGAACGGTACAGGCTTGGCAGTTGACCCTGGACGTAAATAAGTGTAACATATTGCGCATTCAGAGGAAATGAAATTCACTACTGCACAACTACACTAATGATGACAAATCGGTGGAAAGAGTATCCACCGTGAAATATCTAGGACTAGATATCCTGAGCGACCTTAAGTGGATGACCACATTAAGCAAATAGTGGGAAAAGGAGATGTAAGACTGAGATTCATAGGAAGAATCTTAAGGAAACGTAACTCATCCGCGAAGGAAGTTGCGTACAAAGCGCTTTTTCGACCGATTCTTGAGTATTGTTCATCAATATGGGATCCTTACCAGGCAGGGCTGAGAGAAGGGAGAGGGAGAGAGAGAGCGAAGTCAAACGAAGAGCGGCGCATTTCGTCCCGCGTTAGTCGGCGAAACAAACAGCAGTGGCAGACATTACAAGAGAGGCGTTGTGCATCACTAAGAGGTTCACTAGTCCGGAAGAGTCGGACAGCCAATTACTTCCCCCCATACACATCTCGCGAAATAACCACGACGAGAAAGTTCGAGACATTAGAGGTAATACAGAAGCCTACAGCCAGCTATTCTTCCCACGCACGATTTGCGAGTGGAACAGGGAAGCGGGCATAGGTTTGTGTTACTAGAAGTACCCTCCACCACACACCGTTAGGTGGCTTGCAGAGTTCGATGTAAATGATAGATGGCAGATGGTTAACGCACGCGTCTATATGGTAGGGCTTTTCGTGGAATTAAAAAGATGTATAATTACGAACAGGTTTGCAAAAATAGCAGTAGGACACAAGCTCACAGATACTCTCAGGTCAGAATCTGATGTTACACAAGGAGCAATCCTGTCCGTCATCCAGTACAGCCCATATACAGCGGACATACCAAAACTCACTAGATGGTAGTAAATGTCCCCTTACATGCTAACCAATGGCATAATGGTGCTCTGGGCCGTCATTATAGGAAGGGAAAAGAACAATACCAGCGTGTATGCCACTATTAGGAGTGTGGATGGATAAATGGATGGAATAAAAGAAAAAGAAAACATCGCCATCTCGCATAGAGTGCTTGACTGAAACCTGAAAAATTAAACGTGTCCCTGTCGTGACAAACTATTTAGGCAATACACTCTTGCAAATACTTAGGACTCCCTCTAGATGACACATTATCGTGTAAGCCGCACACTCACGCAATCGTAAGCAAAGCAAGAAAAATAATAAAGCAAAAGTTCCGCGATCTGGCCCCAGTCGGGCAAAACGGGACAGACCGGCCGCCGTGTCATCCTCTGCCAATTGCCTCTTTGGATGCGCTATGGAGAGCCAAGTGGTGAGCACATCGCACCCCAGGCCGTTGTCCGGTGTCAGTCAACTAGCTCCTAAGTTGGCCTCACGAGGTTGAGTGCACTCAACAGTAGTTCTGCCACAAAGGAAAAGTCTCTCGCTGAACTGGGAATCGAACCGAGATCCTCCGCATGGCAGTCTCCCGTGCTGACCACTCAGCTACGGAGGCGGACAAGAAACAGAATAAACAGTATTAAACGGCTTCGATCGGGACTCGGTAGCACTTGCCCAGAAAGAGTAATTTCCACCTATAACGCTTTCGTTTGGCCAGTGCTAGAATTCGAAGCATTTCTTTCGACAGCATGGATGTTTGTGGTGTTCTTAGGTTAGTTAGGTTTAATAGTTTTAAGTTCTAGGGGACTGATGACCTCAGATGTTAAGTCCCATTGTGCTCAGAGCCATTTGAACAATTTTTTCAACAACAAACGCATGTCTACTAATGGACACAGTTATCGCAGAAACCAGTAAATACGGACTAAGCAAGGCTAGTAAACATGGATCAATAAAAGACTTACTAACTTCACACATTTATGAGTTCGACATCACTAAGTTCAAATGTATACAGGGCAGTCAGAAGTAGTTTGAAAATTTTATAAGGATGTTCCACGGTAGGTTGTGCTGTGAAATAATAGTTAAGAAAAAAATTCGATACGTGGGTCGTTTTTGACTTAAGTACCATTAAAGTTAGGCAGTGAAGCCATTACGCACACAAATTCAAGCAGAACGCCAGAAACGGTGTCGCCAAACGTGTTCTTCCTTTGGTTTACTAAAACCGAAAAAGAGAGCGATATAAAAATTGGACATGGGTGGGTAGTAAAGATAGAACCCGAGCAATCACGTCCGCTATCGCCTGTGCTATGAGAGCAATTGATATTAATTGTATCTCGCGGGCCGCTTAAATTTGCGCCCATACGGCCATATTGGCTAACTTCAGTGCTAACTAACTTGGAAACGGCGTAACGTATCCAGTCTTTTTCTTAACATTTATTTCTCAGAAAACCTGCGCTGCAACTCCCTTAAAAGCTTTCACCACAAAAAAGTCACCTAAAACAGAGAAAGTGTCGACGAAGTGAGGTGATAATGCACAACATTTTCTTTTCTACAAACTAAAATAGGTTAGGGCAGACGTAGCTCTGGGATTGTGAAGTGCAGTTTCGACAATGATAATCAGTAATATTAGCTATACAGCACATCTTATTGGTGTTCTAGTCTACCAGAGAGGAATTGACTGGGGAGATGTGACATCTGTCGCATGTGGTATACTTGGAAACAGCTTGGACTGATACAAAGTCGTTCATTACAAATATATATAATCGCTGAAAAATCATTTAAAAATTCGGTGCTAGCAATAACACTAGCTAGCTTTATGCTTATAAGGAGGACTGGTGTGTGCTGGCAGTTGATGGCTAGTACAAGTTCGACAGTTAACAGTCACCGCCTCTGAGCGGCGCAGTAATACCAGGAACAGACACTTGTAAGTAGGCTGTTTATGTTTTCTCTATGTAAGTAGGCTGTTTAGGTTTTTTTATGGTAACGCCACCTCTGTATGAAAATCACTGGCTGTGCTGTGTGCAGTCTGTGGCTGCTTTGCATTGTTGTAATACTCGCCATTGTAGTGTTAGGCAGCTGGCTGTGAACAGCGCGTAGCGTTGCGCAGTTGGAGGTGAGCCGCCAGCAGTGGTGGATGTGGGGAGAGAGATGGCGGAGATTTGTAATTTGTCATGAACTGCTATATTTATATATGATGATATCAAGGTAAATACATTGTTTGTTCTCTATTAATATCTTTCATTTGCTAACTATCCCTATCAGTAGTTAGTGCCTTCCATAGTTTGAATCTTTTATTTAGCTGGCAGTAGTGGCGCTCGCTGTATTGCAGTAGCTTGAGCAGCGAAGATTTTTGTGAGGTAAGTGATTTGTGAAAGGTATAGTTTAATGTTAGTCAGGGCCATTCTTTTGTAGGGAATTTTGAAAGTCAGATTGCGTTGCGCTAAAAATATTGTGTGTCAGTTTAAGCACAGTCTTGTATAAATTGTTCAAAGGGGAAGTTTCATATGTCGACCCTTAGCCAAGGATACCTCACTGGAATCTTCTGATTTTTTGTTGTAGTTTGTGTAATTAGTGTAGATTTTGTTTATTGCTAGCGCGTAATTGTAGAGAAAATCTCCTTTGTAGTTGCAGACTTTCATTGTTGTACAGTAAAACAGTTGTGGCATGCATGTAGATTTGCACCAAGTATTTCGCAGCTGCAATTAACTAGATATTATTTTCAGTGCTATGTTAATGTGTTCTCTTATTTTTGATCTTCAAATTGTGTTTTTCTGTGTTGTCGTGTGAAATACTGTGACAATAATGGCGTGTGAAAAACGTAATACTAGGCTCCAAAGTAAACTGAGAAATGACAGTGAAAATGAAAGCAGTGTGTTAGCGCCGCAGAGTAATGAATTAACTAATGTTCAAAGTAGTAATTTGGTAATTGCGCATAGGCAAATGGAGCGGGTGGCAAACAATGGTGTAGACAGTGAAACAGGTAGTGAACAGGGAAGCGTTATCGATCGATTGGTCGGCAACAGCTCGCCTCAGGAATCGCGAATGACAGAACACAATATCGCAAATACTGTAGATTCAGGTTTTGGGTCATCACCGTTTTCTCAAATAAGTCAAGACACATTTTCTGCTTGTCAAAATGTGAATGTTTCCGGTGCAAATGCACTGCCGAAAAGCGTAGAGAAACAGATTCCAGACACTAATACATTATTATTGCAATTATTGCAACAAATGGAACAAAATCAGAGACAAATGGGACAAAATCTTAAAAAGTTAGACACAATGGAACAACACCAGAGACAAACACAGCAACAGTTAGACACAATGGAACAACACCAGAGACAAACACAGCAACAGTTAGACGCAATGGAACAAAATCTTCACACCACGCTTGAACAAACACGTGAAGATTTAACTACTGAGTTACATAACATTGAATCGAAATGTCAAAAAGTCTGTAATGACGTAAAAACACAAATTTGTGAGCATTTTCAACCTATTTTTTCGCGGCATGAAAATGTATTACAGAATCACGAAGCAGCCATAAAAGAACTGCAAACCATTGTTCATGAAAATCACGACACCTTGCAAGCTAAAATTGACTCAGTTGCATCTACCGATTCGGTTACGCAACTTGCAAAAACTCAGGAAAACTTAAAGGACACAGTAGATACTCTGAAACTTGGTTCAGAAAAACATACAGAGGAATTAATTTCACTATCGGATAAAGTAGCTGAACTTTCAGATCAGTTCACTAACTTATCTACAAAGGTAGATGATGATCTGAATGACACAAGACCTGTAGCCTTCACTGACACTGAAGAGTGCGAACAAATTAGGAAATTCAAACAAAATCAGAATCAGATTAATACGCAACACCAAAGAGAAATCCGGGAAGTACAAGATCAGCTGACACAGTTAATACAAGAATTACGTATTTCAGAGGATACTCGCGCCCCAATACGGGAAGAGGGACACAGAAATACGGAACAGCCACAAATATATAACACAAGGCATTTCGGAAGTTATGAAAGAAATTGGCAATGTGCACCGAATTTTGAGATGGAACGGCCGACACGACCTAACAATGACCGATATGCGACTCGACGACATGACGATTTTGGCTATAAGCTGTTCATTACTACACGTAAATTCAAAACATTTAAGAATTCTGGCAACGACATTCATCCACAAGCATGGCTCCATCAATTCTCTCATTGTTTTCCTCCCAACTGGTCATTGGAGCACAGATTAGAATTTATGTGTGGCTACTTAGAGAATGAACCAGCCGTAAGAATGCGATCGGTCATTCACGATTGCCACAGTGAAGGAGAATTTTACCATGCCTTCCTCTCAGCATATTGGTCTCAAGCCACACAAGACCGCGTAAAACATGGCATCATAATGATGAAACATTTCGAACAATCTGAATTCTCCAGTCTTGTGAAATATTTTGAAGACATGTTGCACAAGAATCAGTACCTGTCAAACCCATACAGCCCCTCAGAACTCATCCGCATTTGCTTAATCAAATTACCTGAACATTTACGACATATTATTTTGGCAGGACGTTGCAAAGACGACATTGAAGCTTTTCAGGGACTGTTACAAGAACTGGAAAGTGACACTGACAATCGCGGAACACAGGAGCACAACAATTACAGATCACATCAGTCGCAATTCCGCGATGAAAGAAATAATAACTGGACGCGACAAGGCTATTCTCACAACACAAATCGTGACCGAAACAGACACCACCCGTATTACAACCGTTGGCAGAGTAGTAATAATTACAGGGAAAGATCACCTCTCCGCGGTAGTGACTATCACAGAGACAATCAGAGAAACAGACAATTTGGGAACCAAAATAATTATTATCAAGGGAGACAGAATAACTTTAGACGCAACGGTCCAACGCGCAGTTACGATTCAGGGAGAAATTCTCCACCACTTAACCGACAAGAAAGGAACTACAGGAACTACCGACATGACGACAGACGATGTGATCGTAACGACAGACCTGAATTGCATCAGAACTGGCGGGATTTAAACAGGGCAGGGCCCTCTCGTCACGGTGAATTTGTAGAAGTTAGGTCTCCTAATCCCAATAACATCGCGCGGCAACAAAGAGACAGACAATGACTCGCGCCGCAGGCACCCACGTGCGCCGGCTGGCTCAGAGAAAAATAACATTGACGCTAACCCTGTGAAAAATTCCAGTATTCTTTACCGACGTATACTGCATGATAATTGCGTTCAAGCTGAAATTCTGAGTACTTTGAAGAGTAAAAGATTGTACTACATTTCACATGTAAAACCGATTATTGAAAGATAATCTGCTTTTTAACTTTGTCTTTGCCATAAAACGTTTCACTTCACGTTACTAGTATGCTTTAGAAACTGTTAACATGCAACAATGTTTGAAGTTAAATATCCAGTCAAGAACCAAGAGAACTTATGTAAACAGAAATTACGAATGCATTGTTATAATGAACAGACGACACAGTGTTGTTAATTGTACATTCTTGCTTGTTAGTTGCACGATTACGTAACGACTATCAGGCTCACGTACTTAGGACACATACTGGTACTGCTAATGAGATTTTAATGCAACTTTTGGTTTACTTGAAAATACATTCTGGGTTTAAAGTACTTTCTGTGAGATACCAGAGGACACAGTGGTTAGTTTATGTGACAGCTACACGATGTTATCACGACGCTACTAATGAGTGACAATTCACAATGTTGCTTTTGCAGTGTTTCTGTTTTATATCTGCACAGTTTTCTGAATTCTTCTAGGAAGAAAAACATGTTTTAGTAGTAACTTTTGTGGTATAGCAACAATGAGACAGCCTTTTTCGTGGCATAACAATACGTTACTGTACAGTACTTTCTTCATTACAACAATAAGCGTAATAACTACGATATCTATACGCAAAGCATTTCACTTTTGTGTATTATGAGGTAAGTACATTGACTTATGCAGAACTTAGCTTTCGGAGGACGATAACTACGACACTTCCACACAGATTATGTTGCAACAAGACGCACATTTAGCGCTACAGTACACGTATTTGAGTGATTAATTTTGTACTTAAAACATTTATTTTTAAAGATTTTTGAATTACAAAGAAAGTTTTCCGTGATACATTTCATTGCATTGCGGTAATTTGTAACACCTGGGAGTATAATTACATTTATCCTCAGGGGGGTACATGCTTACTTTGTGTATCATGTGTTTGGCAAGCACAAGGAGCCCTAGCTAATATGGTATTTGCTTATACAACTTTACACATCGGTACCATATTTCTCTAACACAGAATTACACAGCTATCTGATCATTTACCTGAGAGAGACAAGCATTTATTTTACTACATCAGTGACAGACGTTTACGTAATTACACCGTTGGATAACTTCACACTTACAAAATTGTATGTTGTTTGTACTTTGTGAACTGTTCATATTTTTTCGGAACCATTGTGATACTATGAGAGCTTTGAATGATGTATTTGGTATGGATTCATGATTTTTAAAGTACGTTTGAGGCAGATGACACTTTTGACATGAGCAGAGAATTTTTTTAATTATTGGAGGAAGCTACGACGATTTTGAGATTTGACTGAGGTGTTATGATGTTATTTTTACGACGACGATGTGTATTATGCTGTTGAGGTATGTTTATGATTAATAGGCTGAGGCTATATGAGTTATTTGATTATGCTTCATATTTATAATGACGAAATATTGACGAGTGTCGATGGATACGTATAGGTGTAATAAGGTAAGGAGTAATGAATAGTGGGTAGGGACTCTTGACTTGTGAAATAGGATGTTGGAAACCAAGAATCGTACTTTAAGAGTTATGAAATGTGTGTATATGCGTGAATGTATCACAATGCTGGCGAAAATTTTTTGAACAGTGTTATATTTACAGGATTTTTTTTCTACACATTTGTTACGCAAATTTTCGACCTGTGAAATTTTGTATATATGACTGTCACTGTAGCGGAAACTGCTGTCGTAAATATTTCCGTACGAAAGTTAAGTGACCACCTGCACATAATGCGTCGTGGGCACCCAGGTGTGTCAGACGCCTGGAGAACAAGCCATTAGTGTGAGTGCCTCGTCAGAAGCACAGGTAGAAAAAAAAGAAAGGGAAGGCCATTGTCCGCGCTACTTACATCTCCTTGTTGAAAGCATACTGTGGAGCTCGTAATTTATGATATTTACTGAAATGCCTAATGAAACGATGAGAAACATTTCACAGCTATTGCCTTGCTAGTTAAGAAAAATGCCATATGGCTTGCTTTATGTATTTATTTACACATTTTGTTTAATATCAAGTTTCTAGCTGCACTGCAGCATTGGTTAAAATAAAATTTTATAGATGTACTAATATAAATATTTTCTGTCTACAGATCGAGTATACAATAATTTTTTTCAAAAAAATGAGGGAGCACAAAGCGACATTTACCTTCACAGGAACTGCATTCATAATTTTCTTTTCAAGTACTTGGTAATTTCTTTTGTAGAATAAATTGTGATGCATCACTCTAATGTTAAGATGTGACATAGGTATTAGACATGGCCATTTTAGTGTAATATTTTTTCTGCTTGTGCTATGTCATGTTTAGGTATAAGTTGCTGCTGTTTGCCAGGCATAGTGTTATTGAATTTGACTTTTGCTAATTTATACTGTAGCTTGCTTTGCAATTTTCCATTTTTTTCATTGCTGTTTATAATAATTGTTTTACGTGCTGCTGCATTGCCTCGTCCCTTAGTTTAGCATCTGAGCTCAGTAGATTTAAGTTAGCTTAAGAGGGGGTAGACTATATGAGAAACTGACTATGGAGAATAGGTAAAGAATGCATTGCGAAGTTATATAAAAAGGATTTGGGCCCAAATGAGTATTGTACAATCAGAAATAATTATTTTGAAAGAAATATGAACAGAATACAGAAAGCATGCTTGGATAAGATTTTTTTGGTGGAAGCAAAGGTTGAAATAAGACGAAAGATCTATAGAATGAAGTTTTGGGATGGACTGCAGTACCAAATGTTACACTGAAAACGAACCCTGTCCTTTCCTTTTGTGTTATCCCAGTATGTGTTTGTGTACCCTTGTGTATTTGTTTTCTTCCTGTCTCTGTGTAGTTTCATAGAATTTTTTTCTCTTTTAATATTAAGCTCCATTCACTATGATGAGGAATACTGTTATCCTCAAATATAATTGGCATTAATAATATGTTATTTACTTTGTAAAGATGTTAGACATTATTCATTCTGTTTAAATGCTCATGTGTGAAGTTGATGTTTCAATAATTATTCTGATCTTCTATGTATGTACTCATGTCATAATTCCTGTCACACTGACGTATATGTCTATTTCTATTCTTTTGTAAAGCTCCTATTACTACAAATGTTATCTATATTGTTATGTTTTTAATGATGTATTGTGTACCTTTGTTATTGTATTCTCATGTTATAAAATTGTAATTGTTACCAGTTCTTCAAATTAAGTAACATTTCACTGCACACGTTTCTGTTGGTCATAGTACATGGACAATATGTGAGAAGTAGGGACTGATAGTGTTTGCACGTGTGTTAATGATTCAGCAAGGGACTGGATAACAGCATTGCTGGATCTAAGGACAATTCCAAAAACTTTGTGAGTGCACAAGTGGTGGTTTATGGACTTGCTATATTCTCCGCAAGACTCTTCAATGGTGATTGTGCACCTGCACAATCGCAACAGATGGCTGCTGGCCATCTCTACAAGGACTACAGTGGGTCTACATCTTTTATGATCCATCAACACCATTATTTCTACAAGGACTGCAGTGGGTCTGCACCTCTGGTGGCCCACCAATACCGTAATCTCTACCAGGACTACAGTGGGTCTGCTCTGTGATGACCTACCTACCAATACTCTTCAAATTTCGACTGACTCTGCTGTGGGTTTGCTCTGTTGTGGCCCATTACCTGTCTGCATGTCGAGAGTCAGCACTGTCTTTCCATTGGAAGGACAACACTACTTCTTCAAGACTGCATGGAAATCCACTACTTCCGTGTGCATTTTCTTCTACTGCTCAGACTTTGAGAAAAACACTATATTTTACCGTAATGAATGATCAGGACTGTCTTTATGGACTGTGACAAAATTTTAGCTTTTGACAAACGTTGTATCAATAAGTGTGTGCATTTGATTTCTTTGTTATTGTAATTATGAAAAATTTTTTTCAAATCTGTATTGGCCACTGCCCAATCCAATTTGTAAAAATTTTTGTGGGGAGCATGGGGGCTATGTAAGTAGGCTGTTTATGTTTTCTCTATGTAAGTAGGCTGTTTAGGTTTTTTTATGGTAACGCCACCTCTGTATGAAAATCACTGGCTGTGCTGTGTGCAGTCTGTGGCTGCTTTGCATTGTTGTAATACTCGCCATTGTAGTGTTAGGCAGCTGGCTGTGAACAGCGCGTAGCGCTGCGCAGTTGGAGGTGAGCCGCCAGCAGTGGTGGATGTGGGGAGAGAGATGGCGGAGATTTGTAATTTGTCATGAACTGCTATATTTATATATGATGATATCAAGGTAAATACATTGTTTGTTCTCTATTAATATCTTTCATTTGCTAACTATCCCTATCAGTAGTTAGTGCCTTCCATAGTTTGAATCTTTTATTTAGCTGGCAGTAGTGGCGCTCGCTGTATTGCAGTAGCTTGAGCAGCGAAGATTTTTGTGAGGTAAGTGATTTGTGAAAGGTATAGTTTAATGTTAGTCAGGGCCATTCTTTTGTAGGGAATTTTGAAAGTCAGATTGCGTTGCGCTAAAAATATTGTGTGTCAGTTTAAGCACAGTCTTGTATAAATTGTTCAAAGGGGAAGTTTCACACTGACGGCTTACTGGATTGCGAACCACTATTATTTCGGTTGCGGCCGGCTGCAAACCTTTGAACGTACGGGGCGCATTCCGAGTAATCGAAATTTAGTGGATTTCTTTTAGTACCCGTGTGAATAATTTCACACTTCTTTTATTCAGGGTCAATTGCCACTTTTCATACCATACAGATATCTTATCTAAATCATTCTGCAATTCGTTTTGGGCATCTGGTGACTTTACAAGATGGTAAATGACTGCATCATCTGCAAACAATCTAAGACGGCTAATCAGATTGTCTCCTATGTCGTTAATATACATCGGGCACAATAGAGGGCCTGTAACACTTCCTTGGGGAACGCCGGATATTACATCTGTTTTACTCCTGTGACTTTTCTGACAGGAAATCACGAATCCAGTCACACAAATGAGGCGATATTCCACAGGCACGCAGTTTGGTTAGAAGACGCTTGTGAGGAACGGTGTCGAAAGCCTTCTGGAAATTTAAAAATATGGAATCAATTTGACATCCCCTGTCGATAGCACTCATTACTTCAGGAGTATAAAGCGCTAGTTGTGTTTCGCAAGAACGCTGCTTTTTGAATCCGTGTTGACTACGTGTCAATAAATCGTTTTCTTCGAGGTTCAAATGGTTCAAATGGCTCTGAGCACTATGGGACTTAACTTCTGAGGTCATCAGTCCCCTAGAACTTAGAACTACTTAAACCTAACTAACCTAAGGACATCACAAACATCCGTGCCCGAGACAGGATTGTGACCTGCGACCGTAGCGGTCACGCGGTTCCAAACTGTAGCGCCTAGAATCGCTCGGCCACTCTTTCTTCGAGGTACTTCATAATGTTCGAATACAGCATATGTTTCAAAACCCTACTGCAAAGCGACGTTAGAGATATGGGCCTGTAATTCAACGGATAACTCCTACTTCCCTTTTTGGGTAGTGGTGTGACTTGAGCAATTTTCCAGTCTTTATGAATGGAAGTTTCTGTGAGCGAGTGGTTGTACATAATTGCTAAATATGGAGCTATTTTATCAGCGTATCTGAGAGGAACGTGACTGGTATACAATCTGGAGTAGAAGCCTTGTCTTTATTAAGTGATTAAAGCGGCTTTGCGACAACGAGGATATCTAATTCTATGTTTCTCATCTTGGCAGTTGTTCTTGATTGGGATTCAGGAATATTTACTTCGTCTTCTTCGGTGAAGGAGTTTCGGAAAACCGTGTATAGTAACTTTCTTTAGAGGCACTGTCATGAATGACTTCACCGTGCAATTGTGCAGTGAATGTATTGATTGCGTCTTGCCACTGGTGTGCTTTATGTATGACCAGAATCTCTTTGGGTTTTCTTCGAGATTTCGAGACAGAGTTTCGTTGTGGAAATTATTAAAAGCATCTCGCATTGAAGTACGCACTATATTTCCAACTTCTGCAAAACTTTGCCGGTCTTGGGGATTTTGCGTTCTTTTAAATTTGCCATGCTTTTTTCGTTGCTTCTGCAACAGCGATCTGACCCGGTTTGTGTACCATGGAGGATCAGTACCATCACTTATTAATTTATGTGGTATATATCTCTCAACTGCTGTCGATATTATCTCTCTGAAATCATTGCACAACTTTTCTACTCTTACATGATCAGATCAGAAGGAGTGCAGACAGTCTCTTAAAGCAGCGTTAAGACCATTTTATCAGATTTTTTAAATAGATATACTTTTCGTTTTTTTATGGCTGTAGGTTTTACTTATGGTCGCTAATCCCTGTATTCGTCACGTTCTGTTCACGATTATTTGTTGCTAAGAGGTCAAGTATGCTTTCGCAACCATTTTTGCTTCGAGCCTTAATAATTCTCTCTCAGTGAGGACCTTGTTTTGTGTTGATTACTATTATCTTGTACGTGGCTATAGTGTTATTCAAAGGGTTACGTGCCGTCCGCCGTTAGTCTGGGGTTCTTTAGCGAAACGAACGCTTTTGCATGGGGTTTAGTGCGCTTCTTTGTGTGGCGGTTACTTTTTTACCCCTTGCACGCGTGCCGCGAGTTTCGCGCAATTTGTGTCTGGCAGTCAAACGTCCTGCTCGTAACCATACTTGGAACTTTGTTTAGATTTTGGTCGCCTTACAAGTTTCATTCACTTGGCCCACTGAAAAATTGTTTACCTGTTTTTCTTGTTGATGTAATTTTGACTGTCATACGGTGACCTTCGGTCTATAGTACACGCCTGACCCAATTCCTGTGCTAAATTCTGTATTTCTCTGTTAATTAGGTTACCATTTATGTTTCTTTTGGCTAGGACTTGGGTGAAAACTGTCTGGTTGACAGAGCATGTGCGGCGTCATTAAGTGGAGTCAAGTCCGTGTTCGACTGAACGACAAGCCGGGAGTATGCAATCCTGCACCACTTAATCTTTCCGAGCCCACTACGCCTTGGCAAGACAGGGTCGTACAGCATGACGATGTATTTACACCGCTGGCCATTAAAATTGCTACACCACGAAGATAGCGTGCTACAGACGCGAAATTTAACCGACAGGAAGAAGATGCTGTGATATGCAAATGATTAGCTTTTCAGAGCATTCACACAAGGTTGGCGCCGGTGGCGACACCTACAACGTGCTGATATGAGGAAAGTTTCCAACCGATTTCTCATACACAAACAGCAGTTGACCGGCGTTGCCTGGTGAAACGTTGTTGTGATGCCCCGTGCAAGGAGGAGAAATGCGTACCATCGCGTTTCCGACTTTGATAAAGGTCGGATTGTAGCCTATCGCGATTGCGGTTTATCGTATCGCGACACTGCTGCTCGCGTTGGTCGAGATTCAATGACTGTTAGCAGAATATGGAATCGGTGGGTTCAGGGGGGTAATACGGAACGCCGTGCTGGATCCCAACGGCCTCGTGTCACTAGCAGTCGAGATGACAGGCATCTTATCCGCATGGCTGTAACGTATCGTGCAGCCACATCTCAATCCCTGAGTCAACAGATGGGGACGTTTGCAAGACAACAACCATCTGCACGAACAGTTCGACGACGTTTGCAGCAGCCTGGACTATCAGCTAGGAGACCGTGGCTGCGGTTACCCTTGACGCTGCATCACAGACAGGAGCGCCTGCGATGGTGTACTCAACGACGAACCTGGGTGCACGAATGGCAAAACGTCACTTTTTCGGATGAATCCAGGTTCTGTTTACGGCATCATGATGGTTGCATCCGTGCTTGGCTACATCGTGGTGAACGCACATTGGAAGCGTGTATTCGTCATTGCCATACTGGCGTATCAGCCGGCGTGATGGTATGGGGCGCCAGGCATCTTATGGTGCTTGGAGAATGTTAGCAGAATATGGAATCGGTGGGTTCATGGGGGTAATAGGGAACGCCGTGCTGGATCCCAACGGCTGGTGCTTATTTGTGGGATATAGTTCTATTTTGAACTGTAAATCTTAAAGTTTCTTTCAGGAAAGAATTTATAGCTCTTTTTTGTAGTGCTGTAGTTTCTATTATTGTATTTAATCTGTTTTCTGATAATCATGTCTCGGTCACCTCTTGTTCGCATTGACGGCACTTTGAACAGTGGACGTTACATTTCAGATGTGTTACGACCCGTGGCTCTACCCTTCATTCGATCCCTGTGAAAACCTACATTTCAGCAGGATAATGCACGACCCCATGTTGCAGGTCTTGTACGGGCCTTTCTGGATACAAAAAATGTTAGACTGCTGCCCTGACCAGCACATTCTCCAGATCTCTCACCAATTGAAAACGTCTGGTCAATGGTGGCCGAGCAACTGGCTCGTCACAATACGCCAGTCACTACTCTTGACGAACTGTGGTGTCGTGTTGAAGCTGCATGGGCAGCTGTACCTGTACTCGCCATCCAAGCTCTGTTTGACTCATTGCCAGGCCTATCAAGGACGTTATTACGGCCAGAGGTGGTTGTTCTGGGTACTGATTCCTCAGTCTCTATGCATCCAAATTGCGTGAAAGTGTAATCACATGTCAGTTCTAGTATAATATATTTGTTCAATGAATACCCGTTCATCATCTGCATTTCTTCTTGGTGTAGCAATTTTAATGGCCAGTAGTGTATTTGTGTCTTAATCATTGCGAATCTACTGCAGCTCTCCATTTAATCATTTTTATTTCTGGCTCATTTAAGTTGTTGAAGAGTTCACTGATTAAAGTTCCAATTGAATAATTAATAAATTTATTTACTTAAATTCGTTTATGCAAGTGTGGCTTGGCCAATTGAATGTTTACTAATCTTACTTCTTGTATATACTGTTGGTTTTTGAACTGGACAAACACTAGGAGATGTAAGAACTGTTAATTTCATGAAGATACTCACTGAGTATTTGTACCATCTAGGACGCAATTTTTAATATCAGTTTTGTCTGTTTATTGCTCTTGCGTGTCTTGTGCACGTCCTACCAGCTGCTTAGTAATTTCCTTATATGGTGCTTATTTGTGGGATATACTTCTATTTTGAACTGTAAATCTTAAAGTTTCTTTCGGAAAGAATTTATAGCTCTTTTTTGTACTGCTGTAGTTTCTATTATTGTATTTAATCTGTTTTCTAATAATCAATCTGGTACAGTTTTATGGTTGTAAATTATTCAGTTCCTTAGTAATCAGTAGCACTGGAGGTGATTTTTCCAGTAGGTGTTTAATACATCTAACCTAGTGTGTTCTGCTAAAATAAAGAGAAAGTTCACAACATGAATGATGTTTAATCTCCCTTTGGCCCTGCCCTTCCTACCACAGGCAGCCTGACACGGGTACTACTTGCTATCTACATCGAGATCATTAGGGGACATAGCAGTGGCTCGTACTGACGATGGTGTAAATAGATAGTGACCTTGTTGAAGTAACCACACCAGCATTCGTCAGAAATTATTTAGAAATTCTGTGCGAATGTCCGATTACTATATCTGACAGCTCGCTGCATATCTTCTCTAAAGCCGTCGGCACACGGACCGTGCATCCGAACGTTGAGCGTTGAGCGTGCCCAGTTTATGACGTCATAGCGTGGAATAGCACGTTCGGGAGTCTTTCCGAACGTGCAGAGCAATATCTGGCATGTCAGATATTCTGAGCGTGCGTCTGAGCGTTGACCAATGAGGTGGCACATCGCCACCTACGTCACACGCACGCCGTCTCTCTTCAGTACAGAGTTGTGAGGCGCCATATTGGCATTCATTTCAAGCCTATATGTATATATGCCGTTTCTGAGCACCAGAAAATGGAGAATCACTGGAAAACCCGTTGTCAACTGTGCGATCCGTTCCAATAAAATAATGAGAAACATCACATTCATGGCGAACGAATTATTGTAACTTGTGTATTATGAGAGTAGGCTATTTGAGGGCAGCGACACGCTGAAGATCCACCCAAAACGCATTGTTCTTGGTACAATTTGTTAAAATTAAATTTCTATTAGTAATTATCTACGATTAAGGTTTCAGCATGCAATAAGATACTACCAGTAGAACGAGAGATTTCTCGTTCGTTTAGCGTAATGAGTACAATCACCGACTTCTAGTGAGTTAACTGTCGGGGCGGTAGTTCACGTCCAGACACTTCCAGATTATTTTTTTTCCTAACATTCGCGTTTTTATTAGGTTCTGATACTTTATTATTAGTTTAATATAAGTATAGACTATAATATTTGATGTTATGTAAATATAAGTTCACCTTTTTTCTTAGGGGTGACTGTTCGATTGACTTAATCTACTAGACAGCTTGCGCTACTTGTATAGAGATATTTTGCTCCTTTTTCTTTTACGCTTCGTAATTCACATGTTGCAAGGATTCTGCAAGTGAGTAGGAACAGCGATCAAGTAAGACTGACCTTGGGGTTTTACTAAAATGTGGGAATCATGAAATAATAAACATTATTTATTATTCTTATGCGGAGAAGTATTCCAAATTCGTACCGCACTGTTTGTAATGGAAGTTTTATAAGCCTGTGTCCTTGTTGATTGGACATAGTACCTTCCTTTTCGTGGACAGCACGGTCCGTGTGCCGACGGCTTAACGGTTTCGAATGGGCCAACGGCGCAGCCGATCACAAACCTGCGACACTAGTAACCATTCACCTAGTATGCAGCAAGCAAAGTTTTCATCAGTCAGGATTATTTTTGCCACCTCTAGAACTATTTGTAGCACTTGTAGGTATAGGGCTTCCGCGCTGCTTCTGCCAAGCTTTCGAGGATGACCATAGAAAAGTGATTATGTAGATTGGTTTAGCGATTGCTTTAGGTTAGACAGAAATGGATCCAAATTTCTGGAAAATCTTTGTCCGCAATCGTGTGATCGAAATCACGAGTAGCACATAGTTCCAAATCTCAATGGTTACACTGTTCTAACTAAGATGATCTTGAAGATATACTCTTGCGAGGCCTATTTGTAAAGGTGGCCGGCCTGGGTGGCCGAACGGTTCTAGGCGCTACAGTCTGGAACCACGCGACCACTACGGTCGCAGGTTCCAATCCTGCCTTGGGCATGGATGTGTGTAATGTCCTTAGGTTAGTTAGGTTTAAGTAGTTCTAAGTTCTAGGGGACTGATGACCTCGGAAGTTAAGTCCCATAGTGCTCAGAGCCATTTGAATTTTTTTGTGAAGGTGGCATGGAGCTACATGGTTCACAGGTCCTCCTGTTCTGCCTCAGGAGACAGTATCATTCTGGAACTTTCAAAAAATGTTCAAATGTGTGTGGAACCCTATGGGACTTAACTGCTAAGGTCGTCAGTCCCTAAGCTTACACACTACTTAACCTAATGAAATTCTTCCATTCCATATGAGACATAACAACAAACCAGTGCTTAACAGTATTGGTTAAAAACAGTCTTGGTTGCAATTTTAGTTTTTTTTTTATTTTTCAACGACGCGTTTCGCCTTATTTAGGCATCTTCAGGTTATCTTTTCTAGATGGACACGAGAGGCACCAAGATCTGCATAAAGCATTCCCGTTCACAGGAGGGAGTAACAAAAAATAAAAAAATAAATTTGCAACCAAAACTATTTTTAACCAATACTTAACCTAAATTATCCTAAGGACCCATGCCCAAGGGAGGACTCGAACCTCCGCCGGGACCAGCGGCACAGTCCATGACTGCAGGCCTCAGACCGCTCAGATAATCCCACGCGGCTGGAACTTCCAAATATTTGAAAGGCACATCACAAGTTGTTCGTTGGAAGCATCAAGGAACTGGCCATTAACTTCAAAAAGTATGGCTCTAATGGGAAACTACCAAGCATTACAGGAAGGAGTGTACATTCTGTGACAAATTCGAGACGTAGCAATGTCATCGGCAGTGACTTAGCAGGTGTCGAACTGCAATATTCTCGTCTACCGTGCATCTATCTCGTTTAGCAGGAAACGCTTTTATTTTCACTCAAGAAAGGCAAAGAACGACCCACAAGTTCAAAAATCATACTTTTCAGTACCTTCCTTCAGGGTACCTCTGTCGGAGTCAGAAGATGTCTCCATTTCACTGAACTTCCAGACAAAGCATCTCACCCAAAAACCTTTTCCAGTTAAAGAAATACTCTCCGAGAGTCCATTATTCACCAAGAAGCTGCACACTATCAACAAACGCTACGTTGTTCCTTTCACCTGCGCTACTACCCCTGCCATCCACCTCAAACTCTGCTGACAAATTTCTATCGCACCAAAGCCAGCCTACAACAAAAAATCATTGTTAGTTAAAGAATAATACTGTCATCTATTATGGAGAATACATATTTTCACCGAACCGGAATGTTACTGTGGTTTTAGCTGGAAAAATTGTTAAATAGACTCCAACAACAATCGCAAATTTCGTTTGAACATTGGGGGGAGGGGGGGGGGGGTGGACTCGGGCTGTTTGTGCGTCCTGATGTCGGTCTCGCGCAGTGAAACGCCAGAAAGTTGTTGAAATACCTCGAATACTTTTCGTCTGGGTACCTCACTAGAAAGTTGAATGTTAACACATTCCGACGCCGCCTTGGCGCTACGTATTGCTATGCTTAGTCGGAGGTATAGAAAGCGTATTATCATGACGTTAATGCTAGTATCCGTGAGAGATACCTCATCACAGTCGAGCCGGCATTCCATGTCAGTCGGAATACATTATCACCAACCAGTTTTCGGACAGCAGCTGACTCGTCTGTAGCGTTGCCAACCGTTGTGGAGGAAAATGTTTAAACATGCAGGCGGCGCCAGTGGGCTGTGACGTTGGGATTTCACCATCTGAAGCTGGTATTTTTTTAAATTTCTCTCCATTTCAAACTTAGCCCAAGTGCCCATCTTGGATTTCTGAATTTCCCACCATTTCAAACTTAGCACAACTAGATTCTTGGATTCTAAACTTATCACAAGTGGCCTGGCAACCATGCAGGCTGTGCCAGTGGCCTTTATCGTCAGGAGGGTAGGGGAAAACTCAGTTTTAAACATAGGACATACGGAATTTTTGAATTTCCCGTCATTTTCAGAATAAACGAAGTGGCTTTGCTCCACGGTCTTGGACTGTCAAGTCAGAGGGGTAGAAGCAGGAGCGGGACGAAAAACTGGCAGCGTTACAGGACTTTATCAGATGATCTCACCTGGCCCAATATCGAGAATTGTCTCTTACTTCCCTGTACCAAGCGTCGATCCCCCACAGATCTTCCTGCATTACGCCACAATTTTCTAGTATTGCGACTTTCCTACATATAACAGCATCATCTGCTACTGACGATTCTGTGCAGAGTCAGGATATAATCATCAGTGTACTGAGGAGTTCTGAGAGTATACCTCGAATTATTTTCCGCGAAAAATAACATTACTGTGTGCGATCGCAAGTTGTATTAATCGGTACCGACAACAAAAAAAGTTAGAATTAATTTTCATATATTTTCTAAGAACAAGACAAAACAAGCGGGTAAATGCTTCGTGCCGATTCGGTTTCAGTGGCTGACGCTTGTGTATGCTGTATACGTCTTGTTGATTAGGAATGCGAAACAGATTCTGAAAATGAACTGGTGAATCTTCCTCCAAAGCACAAGTTGAAGCTTGTTGCTGTTCTAACTCTGTATCTCCCATCCCTCGTAGCTAGCTTAAAGATTTTACAGGTAAATACGAGTGTATGACTGATGTAGGAATTACTACTAGAAGAAACATTAAGTACGAAAACAAACACTATCGTAAATATGACAATGTGTATACGTACCAACTAATTGAAATTATGGAAAAAGAAAGAAAAGGACTTATGCAAAATAATACAGTTTAAAAGAATCGTCCCTCTCGGGGTAGTGCTGAGTAACTTAAAACATTTTCAAAAAGTGGTTGAATGTTCTTGTTTTTTATTGTCAACAAGTGGTTATAAAAGGACAGTCTACTAATTGGTCATCTAAGGCTATTGCAAAGGCTGCACCTTCAAATTGAATATTTTATAATACGTTATGTTTTTAAATAAAGGCAAAGTTATTTGTATATTTAACTAAAAATACGTTAGTAATAATAGTAGGCAGTAAAGCTGTGTGGAGAACGCAAGTGGCTATGCGCCGTCTACCGCTGACAAACAACAGAGATTTGCATGATGCTGAACCACAGTCAACAGGCACAACTAGTGGCATTCTGTGGTGTTCAGCGACGAGTCTCGCCTCTGTTTATCGCGCTCTGATCTACACCAGCGTGTCTGTTACCGATCTGGTGAAAGGCCATAGGAAGCAGCGACTCTCGACAAACGTATCTCTCCAGTTTATGGAATCATAATGTGTGGAGCTATTGGATATGTTAATAGCTTTGATTTGGTACGTGTTGAAGGGAGGCTGAAAGTTCACCAATAAAGTGGCAAACCTTATTGTCACACCGTACATGACCAGGGTACCAAATGGCATATTCCATCAGAATACTGGATGATCCCTCACTGCAGTTCACAACACAGACGTCTGGAGGAACATACATATCCTTGACTGGCCTGAAAAGTCCTTTGATTTGTCACCCACAGAGCATATGGGGTAAGATAGGAAGACGTATATTTTTGTACTGGTCCCAGCCACGAAACTTCATCAACCGTCATAGCGTGTGTTTCAGGCATAGCAAGAAATGCCTCAAGATGACACTCGGAGGCTGTTTGCTCCCTCCCACAACAAACATAATAAAGCTTTCGCGCTCGCGGAGGTCACACCTTATACTCAGGAATGGAACGAAAGTTTAATTACTTAATACTCGTCATGTGCTCAACATATCCACAAAGTTTGATAAATATCGAACTGACACTTGTCGGTGTAACAATTTCTATTTCAGTTAGCGTAAATTTCTCTCTACATATATACACTGGGTGAATCAACTAAAACTTGCACCGCAAATATTACGGAAATAGTAAGTGCTATGGATGTGCTATTTCCTCAGAATGGATTAGTAGTAAGGGGCTCGTATTGTTAGCCGATAAATAGATTGTAATAATGCTGACAAAGTGTGTTTTTTGTGCAAACATACGCTTTTTTAAATGGAATAGTGCCTATTGGCACTAACAAACTAAAAGTAGGGTAAATTAGAATGTCAGTGGTGTCTGTTGCAGAATTCTAGTGCGAATCGTTTATGAGATATGGTGTTTTCGAAAGTTTCCACACCGACACTTGTACGACACTTACGGTAGCTCACATAAAGAACAAGTGCGTACACTAGTTATGGGTTCTGACCAGTAACGAGACAACTGACCATCACAGGTTGTGTTCAAAATGACCGCCGGCAGCGCCAATACACTCTTCCAGCCTGGTATGGAACGACTGCTGCACACGTTTCAGCGGATATGTCCGAGGACACTGCAGTAATACGTTGTTGCGTGTCGTCTGGTACAGTTGATATGCCATTATAGACAGCGTCTTTCAGCTTTCTGCACAGAAAAAAGTCTACAGGCTTCAAATTCGGGGAACGGGCCGGCCAAGGTGTAGGCCCTAAGTGTCCAGTCTAAGCCGTCGGCACACGGACCGTGCATCCGAACGTTGAGCGTTGAGCGTGCCCAGTTTCTGACGTCATAGCGTGGAATAGCATGTTCGGGAGTCTTTCCGAACGTGCAGAGCAATATCTGGCATGTCAGATATTCTGAGCGTGCGTCTGAGCGTTGACCAATGAGGTGGCACATCGCCACCTACGTCACACGCACGCCGTCTCTCTTCAGTACAGAGTTGTGAGGCGCCATATTGGCATTCATTTCAAGCCTATATGTATATATGCCGTTTCTGAGCACCAGAAAATGGAGAATCACTGGAAAACCCGTTGTCAACTGTGCAATCCGTTCCAATAAAATAATGAGAAACATCATATTCATGGCGAACGAATTATTGTAACTTGTGTATTATGAGAGTAGGCTATTTGAGGGCAGCGACACGCTGAAGATCCACCCAAAACGCATTGTTCTTGGTACAATTTGTTAAAATTAAATTTCTATTAGTAATTATCTACGATTAAGGTTTCAGCTTGCAATAAGATACTACCAGTAGAAGGAGAGATTTCTCGTTCGTTTAGTGTAATGAGTACAATCACCGATTTCTAGGGAGTTAACTGTTGGGGCGGTAGTTCACGTCCAGACACTTCCAGATTTTTTTTTTCCTAACATTCGCATTTTTATTAGGTTCTGATACTTTATTATTAGTTTAATATAAGTATAGACTATAATATTTGATGTTATGTAAATATAAGTTCACCTTTTTCTTTAGGGGTGACTGTTCGATTGACTTAATCTACTAGACAGCTTGCGCTACTTGTATAGAGATATTTTGCTCCTTTTTCTTTTACGCTTTGTAATTCACATGTTGCAAGGATTCTGCAAGTGAGTAGGAACAGTGATCAAGTAAGACTGACCTTGGGGTTTTACTAAAATGTGGGAATCATGAAATAATAAACATTACTTATTACTCTTATGCGGAGAAGTATTCCAAATTTGTACCGCAGTGTTTGTAATGGAAGTTTTATAAGCCTGTGTCCTTATTGATTGGACATAGTATCTTCCTTTTCGTGGACGATGGAGGAAATGTGCGTTTTAATAGAGCTAACGTGGGAATTGAGTAAACAGTGTGATTTACGAGCTAGAAACATCCCTCAAGTGCCGCTGGAGTGCGTTGCGATCGCGTATACCACGTTAGCGCCCACGTACCGTATGCACAAGTCGCATCGTTCCTGAGCTTTCAGCACCACGTTGAACTTGGCACGCTCAACGTTAACGTTCGACAGCACGGTCCGTGTGCCGACGGCTTAACGATTTGGAAACAGTTCGTGAAGACATGCTGTAGTACGAGGGGCGTTTCAAAAGTCCGTGCAAAGTCCGAGAGATGGCACCACCGGCGCGTGTCGAGGTCATGTTTAGTTAGTAGCATCTTTAGAAAGAACGCACACCAAGTTTCAGCGATATTGGTCTATTTCTTTGCGTTTGCCATTCGTGAGAAACAAGAAAGTCGAGTGATTGTCAAAAAATTGACGAAAAAGAATTTCGTGTGGTGATTAAACGTTACTTTATGAAAGGCAAAACACCTCAGGAGACTAAAGAGAAGCTTGATAAACATTACGATGACTCTGCACCTTCGATTAGAACAGTTTATAAATGGTTTCCAAATTTTCGGAGAGGCCATATGGTCACAAGTGATGCTGAACGTTCTAGACGCCCTGTGAAGGTTATGACTCCAGAAATCATTGATAAAATGCATCATACGATGGACAGAAGAGTTAAGGTATGTGGAATTGCTAGTGCTGTGGGCATTTTGAATGAACGGGTACATAATATTTTGCATCAGCATTTGGACATGATAAAGCTATCCACAAGATGGGTTTCGCGATTGCTCACGCTTGACCAAAAACGGAATCGTGTGAAGTGTTGCAAGGATGGTTTGCAGCTGTTTAGGAAGAATCTGCAGGACTTTAAGCGTCGTTTCCTCACTGTGGATGAAACATTGATACATTACTTTACTCCTGAGACCAAATAGCAATCTAAACATTGGGTTACCATGGGAGAATCTGCATCAAAAAAGGCGAAGACCATTCCTTCGGCCAGAAAGGTTATGACAACTGTCTTTTGGGCTTCGCAAGGTATAATCCTCATCGACTATCTGGAAAAGGGTAAAACTATTACAGGTGCAAATTATTCATCGTTATTGGACCTTTCGAAAATGGAGCTGCAAGAAAAACGCCGGCGATTGGTCCACAAAAAAAAAAGTCCTTTGCCATCACGACAGTGCACCAGCACACACCTCAGCAGTTGTGGTCGCAAAATTATTGGAAAGAGAATTCTCGTTTCACATGGCCCCTATTTTCCAGACTTGTCTCCCTCAGACTACTATTTGTTCCTCAAACTGAAGAAATGGCTGGCGGGACAAAGATTTTATTCAAACGGGGAGGTGATTGCAGCAACTAATAGCTATTTTGCAGACTTGGACAATTCCGATTATTCCGAAGAGATCAACAAATTAGAACAGCGTTGGACGAAATGTATAAGTCTAAAAGGAGACTATGTCGAAAAATAAAAAAGGTTTACCCCAAACACGTAAGTAGTTTTTATTTGTGCACGGACTTTTCAAACGACCCTCGTACTTTGTGCACTTTGGGCTGGACAGCCCTCATGTTGGTACCATAGGTTCCTCCTAGTCTGCATAGGAACGTCTTCTAACATCCGTGGAAGATGGTCTTGCGATATTTATATGCGTTCAGTGTCCCGCATATGAAACACGGGCCTATGAGCTGATGGTTCATTATCCCACACCATACTCTTACACTCCATGGACGCTGACGAAGAAAACGGGGATTTCAGCAGACCAATTAGTGCATGTTTCGGTTGTTTACCTGTTCATAATTGGTAAATGTGGCTTGCTCACTAGACAAGATACATGATACATCTGGGGTAACCTGTCTTAATGCCCATGCACAGAAGTCAACAAGATTCTCATAATCGTTTCCATGCAGCTCTTGATGGGGAGATATGTGATAGGAATGGAACCTATGCCGATGGAGAATACATGAGACACTTGTCTGACTCATGCCGTCGCTCGTGCGATTGCGTGGAAGCTAGCGAGCGGATCAACTGCAACAGCATTAATTTCCTACTCTTATGTCGTCAGTTGTTTCCTTGTGATACGTTGTCCAGGTGTTACACTACCACTTTCACGCAACTGGTTGAAAAAGTTGGTAAATAATTGCTGAGATAGTTGACGTCTGTTGGGATACCTTGCCACACACACCGTACAAGAACGAACTGCATTCTTCCTACACTCTCCACACGTCATTAACACGCCGACTTTTTCTGCATTGGTAAACCTCATCGTCCACTCACGACCTACTGCTCGGATTGTCAAACACTAACTGACTGGCAAGTCGCAGTGCGCTCAAGCATCACACAAGCACATTGTAAACAAACATAACGTCGTACCTAGCAACTACGCAGGTTGAATGGCACAAACAGTTGTCGGAGCGGAAACTTTTCAAAGTACGATATCTCGTAAACGAGTCGCACTAAAATCTTGCAACAAACAGCACTGACATACTAATTTATCCTACTTTTAGTTTGTTAATATCAATAGGCATTGTTCCATTTAAAAATGTGTATTTTTGCACAGAAACACACTTTCTAAGGATTATTAAAATCTGTTTATTGGCTAACGAAAAATTCTGTGGAAACCGCAAATCAGTAACACTTTCCATTTCCGCAATATTTGCGGTGTTAGCTTTAGGTAATTCATCCTGTATATATACATACGCCTCTAACAAACACACACACACACACACACACACACACACACACACACACACACACACACAGATACAGGGAATGGAGCAGGTGATTAGCTGTGCTTAAGACCTAGCAGCTAGTTCAACTAGAGGGAGCTGAAGAGCCGGATCCTTGGCGGTGTAGTTTACCTGTAGCGCCGGAGGCTTTGGGAGGGAGTATCCAAATACATATCGACTCTCCTGCGTGCTTCACTGTCCTAGGTGGGCTTAATACTTTAGAGTAGCGGAACGTGAGGGGCTTACCGCTAGTACAGAGCTTAGTTGCAAGCCGGGGATTCGCAGCTGTTTGTTTTCCGTAAAACGTGTTCTCTCCCAACATCACGGGGCTCATGTTCTCATCGCTTTACAACGGTCCACTTATTCTTTCAGGCGTATACAGTCTTCTCCTACGTAGTGAGCAGTCTGCCTCCTTTGCCAAGCTGCTCGAAGTTGCCTGATGGAGTTCTACATCTACATCTACGTGATTACTCTGCTATCCACAATAAAGTGCCTGGCAGAGGGTTCAATGAACCATCTTCAACCTGTCTCTCTACCGTTCCACGCTCGAACGGCGCAAGAGAAAACGAGCACTTAAACTTTTCTGTGCGAGCCCTCATTTCTCTTATTTTATCGTGATGATCATTTCTCCCTATGTAGGTGGGTGTCAATAGAATGTTTTCGCAATCAGAAGAGAAAAATGGTGATTGAAATTTCATGAGAAGATCCTGTCGCAACGAAAAACGCCTTTGTTTTAATGATTGCCACTTCAGTTCACGTATCATGTCTGTGACACTATCTCCCCTATTTCACGATAATACAAAACGAGCTGCCCTTCTTCGTACTTTTTCGATGTCATCCGTCAGTTCCACCCGATGCGGATCCCACACCGCACAGCAGTACTCCGGAATAGGGCGGACAAGCGTGGTGTAAGCAGTCTCTTTAGTAGACCTGTTGCACCTTCTAAGTGTTCTGCCAATGAATCGCAGCCTTTGGTTTGCTCTACCCACAATATTATCTATATGATCGTTCCAATTTAGGTTATTTGTAATTGTAATCCCTAAGTATTTAGCTGAATTTACAGCCTTCAGATTTGTGTGACTTATCGCGTAATCGAAATTTAGCTGATTTCTTTTAGTACTCATGTGAATAACTTTACACTTTTCTTTATTCAGGGTCAACTGCCACTTTTCGCAACATACAGACATCTCATCTAAATCATTTTGTAAGTCGTTTTGATCATCTGATGACTTAACAACACGGTAAATGCAAACAATCTGCTGCTACTCAGGTTGTCTCCTATGTCGTTAATATAGATCAGGAACAATAGAGGGCCTATAACACTTCCTTGGGGAACGCCGGATATTACTTCTGTTTTACTCGATTACTTTCCGTCTATTACTACAAACTGTGGCCTTTCTGACAGGAAATCACGAATCCAGTCACACAACTGAGGCGATACTCCGTAGGAAAGCAGTTTGGTTAGAAGACGCTTGTGAGGAACGGTGTCGAAAGCCTTCTGGAAATCTAAAATTATGGAATCAATTTGACATCCCATGTCGATAGCACTTATTACTTCATGAATATAAAGAGCTAGTTGTGTTTCACAAGAACGACATTTTCTGAAACCATGCTGACTATATGTCAATAAATCGTTTTCTTCGAGGTACTTCATAATGTTCGAATACAGTATATGTTCCAAAACCCTACTGCAAATCGACGTTAGGGATATGGGCCTGTAATTCAACAAATTACTCCTACTTCCCTTTTTAGGTATTGGTGTGACTCGAGCAATTTTCCAGTCTTTAGGTACGGATCTTTCTGTGAGCGCGTGGTTGTATATGATTGCTAAATATGGAGCTATTTTATCAGCATACTCTGAGAGAAACCTGACTGGTATAAAATCTGGACCGGAGGCCTTACCTTTATTAAGTGATTTAAGCTGCTTCGTTACACCGAGGATATCTACTTCTATGCTTCTCATCTTGGCAGTTGTTCTTGATTGGAATTCAGGAGTATTTACTTAGTCTTCTTTGATGAAGTAGTTTAGGAAAACTCTGCTTTAGTGGCACTGTCATCTGTGACTTCACCGTTGTTATCTCGCAGTGAAGGTATTGATTGCGTCTTGCCACTGGTGCGCTTTATGTGTGACCAGAATCTCTTTGGGTTTTCTGCCAGGTTTCGAGACAGAGTTTCGTTGTGGAAATTATTAAAAGCTTCTCGCATTGAAGTAGGCTACGCGCTATATTTCGAACTTCTGTAAAACTTTGCCAATCTTGAGGATTTTGCGTTCTTTTAAATTTGGCATGCTTTTTTCATTGCTTCTGCAACAACGATCTGACCCGTTTTGTGTACCATCGGGGATCACTTATTAACTTATGTGGTATATACCTCTCAATTGCTGTCGATACTATCTCTTTGAAAACATTCCGCAACTTTTCTACACTTACATGATCAGATTGGAAGAAGTAAAGACTGTCTCTTAAGAAGGCGTTAAGAGCATTTTTATCAGCTTTTTTAAATAGATATACTTTGCGTTTCTTTTTGATGGTTGTAGGTGTTGCGGTATTCAACCTAGCAGCAAGTGCCTTGTGGTCGCTAATCCCTGTATTCGTCACAATACTCACTATTTGTCCAGGATTATTTGTTGCTAAAAGGTCAGGTATGCTTTCGCAACCATTTACGCTTCGAGTGGGCTCATGAACTAATTGTTCAAAATAATTTTCTGAGAAAGGATTCAGTACAATTTCGGATGACGTTTTATGCCTGCCGTCGGCTTTAAATGTATAATTTTTTAATTTTTCCAGCATATCGAGGGCAGATTGAAGTCACCACCGACTATAATTGTAAGAGCAGGGTACTTATTTGAAATGAGACTTAAGTTTTCTTTGAAATGTTCAGCAACTGTATCTTCTGAGTAGAGGGGGGGGGGGGGGGGGGGGGTCGGTAAAACGATCTAATTAATAGTTTAGTCCGATTGTCAGGTATAACCTCTACCCATTCTATTTAACACGAACTATCTACTTCAATTTCGCTACAAGGCAAACTACCTCTGACAGCAATAAATACTCCATCACCAACTGTATTTAATCTATGCATTCTGAACAGTACTCAAACCGAGTACTGTTATCGTGACTACCTTCCGCAAAAAACAAGTTTCAAAAATCTTTTAAAAAATCCACCAGATTGTAGAAGACAGTAAACAAGCGCGGAATATGTCAGACCACTGCTGAATAAGAACTTCCGTAGAACTAACCCCGAAACTTCTCATTACCGTGGTGTCTCCAATAGCACTTGGCATTGTTGTTCCTAGGAAACATCAAGGAAGTTACAAAACAATTCCGATGCGCATTCCAGATTTTTTAAGCTGATATGTTCTGAATTGCTGAAAGTACTCGGCCACCTAAGAGGAACTGCAGCCGAAGTTTACGTCTCGTTTGATATCATGTACTGGCTTTTAATATACAACTTCGTCTGTAAACAGACAGCTTTATTTCCTATTCCATTCGCGTATGGAACGAGGTAAAATAACTATTTTCCTCTGTACACGTCCTAATCTCCTTTATATTAGTCAAGTGCTTCCAACGCGAGCAAGATAATTATCAGGATCCCTACTCGACATACAGGACCAAGGTACTATCATTGTGGCTTAGTTTTTCTGCAATACTGGTTCTCTAAATTTAATTAATAACACAGATAGTATTCTAAATGTCAGTGTCTGTTTCATGAAACACTATACATGGTCGATACTGCTTTTCGGAAATGAAAATTGGGCGTTAAAAGCGTTCACGATGAAAAATATAAAGGTAATTGAAATGGGGACCTACTACCGTCTCCCAAAATTCTATAGAGAGCACGAGTGACAAATCAAGAAATTACATGATTGTTAAAATAAAATCTTGACTTAAATCACGGTCAAAAGAATAAAAATGCCTATTTGGGCCATCTAACGAGGAATTCAAAGTGCCAATCACTGTAGCTGAGCACCGAAGGGAAAACAGAAAGCAAATGGAGAAAGGTCGCAAGAAGATGATGTGACTGTAAAACATACATCAGTTGAAAGGTCAACATCTGATACACACGGCAATGAACAGAGTAAAGATGGGTTACGTGGTCGCAAATGTCCAGCAATGGATACACATTCGAAGAAGAAGAAGAATAATTTACCCTCCATGTTTTTATGAATAGAACGTTGCCTTTCTTCCAAAGATTCCTATTAAAAACCCGTGAGTAATTCCGTTACATATTCGTATGGGCGTAACACAGAGTGAACTTCAACGATAACAAATTCTCCATTATACATAAAATATTGTTGTAACCTGAATCAGATGATGCTGGATAATGAAGGTCCCACAATTAAGACAAAAATATCTTATGCTCATTCATTGACGTACTACAGTAAGCTATAACAACAATAATTATGACATGTTTTAATGCAAATCTTAGTTACATCTAAAGTGTGGTGAGATAAATAGAAGTATTCGCACTACGTGTATCCTAAATACAAAATACGAAAGCAGCTACCATTTGGACCAGATTATTACTAATACATTTATTTTCCACATTCAGAGCATCCACTCATGAAATTTTGTTCTATGTAATGGGTACCTTGTGAAAAAGACAAAAGCCCGAATCTTGTCAGGTAATAAATATATTGCAGCTTTTGTGCAAACAATGAAAAAATCTTTTCTTTAATATCTGAGAGCTGCAAAACGCGACGTACTGGAAACCTTTGTATAAAGAGCTCTTACGATCCCGCCAGCTGTATGCCGAGAAGAAAGCTTTTTGTGACGATATTCTTGGATTGACACTTCACAGATGCATTACCGCGTCACATTTGTATGTAATCTCAACCTTTCAACGATATCCCCTGTCGTCATCGTGAGGAGTTATCCCTATTTGAGCAAATTACATTGATGAACCGAAACATGATGACCACTGCCCATCGCAGAATAAAAACGAAGCAAAGGCGAATGGGGGGAATCATTCTAACGACGATAACATAATCAACTTTGACGATGACAAATTGTTACGGACCGAAGTCTGGGAACGAGCATCTCGGGAACGGTGGAAATGGTCGGGTGTTAGCGTGCTGCAGTCGTGAACATCTATGGAAAGTGGTTGAAGGTCGATACAGCTTGAAATAGGCGACAAGGGTTGGTCGTCCGCGCCTCGTCACAGATTGTGGAATTCGAACTCTTTCCCGCTCTGTAAAGCAGGATAGACGGCGAACGGTAGCACGAGGCCCGCGAGAAAGACAGGCAGTGGCGCGTACGTCACGACACGTGACACTGCAAGTCTAGCGACAGCCAGCAGGCCCCTTCGACGAGGAGCAAGCACCTATTACAGACGAGTTAAATAATTCTTGATTGCTTGTTTAAATGCATGAAGTTCTCTATAGCACACGAAAAATTTAAGACTTTTACTGGGCACCTCTTCAGTTACATATTGATTTCCCGTGGGTTCTCCACATAGCTGAGCGTTCGCTAAGTGTGGCGGACAAGCCAACTCGGGGCCAACGAGGTGTACGGGCCCTGCAACGAAATTGTGACGTAAATCTAGTCGGCCTGTCCACCATACTTCGCAAACGCTCGGCTCCGTGCAGGTCCCACAGGAAATCAATATTTAATTGAAAGTCTTAACTCTGTCGTGTGCTATTGAGAACTCGCCTGCCTTTAAACACGCAGTCAAGAATTATTGAACCTGTCTGAAATAGTTAATCTCTCCCCGTCCGAGACGGCTGCTGGCACTAGTAAAACCTGCAGTGTCCCGTCCTGTGACGTACGCGCCACTACCTGTCTTTCTCGTGGATCCCGAGCCACCTAGCGTGAAGTCACAAGTTCGTTGCAGGGCTCGTGTATCTCGTTGGCTCCGCTGTGGCAGATACACCATGTGATCAAAAGTATCCGGACACCTGGCTGAAAATCACTTACAAGTTCGTGGTGCCCTGCATTGGTAATGCTGGAATACCATATGGTGTTGGCCCACTCTCGCAGACATACGTTCAGTCAGATGCTGGAAGGTTTCTTGGGGAATGACAGCCTTTCCCTTACGCAGTGCTGCACTGAGTAGAGGTATCGATGTCGGTCAGTGAGGCCCGGCACGAAGTCGACGCTCCAAAACATCACAAAGGTGTTCTATAGGATTCAGGTGACGATTCTGTGCAGGCCAGTCCATTACAGGGATGTTATTGTCGTGTAACCACTCCGCCACAGCCCGTGCATTATGAACAAGTGCTCAATCGTATTGAAAGATGCAATCGCCATCCTTGAATTGCTCGTCAACAGTGGGAATCAAGAAGGTGCTTAAAACGTCATTGTAGGCCTGAGCTGTGATAGTGCCATGCAAAACAACAAGGTGTGCAAGCCCCCTCCATGAAAAACACAACCACGCCATAATACCACCGCCTCCGAATTTTACTTTTGGCACTACACACGCTGGCAGATGGCGTTCACCGGGCATTCGTCATATCCACACCCTGCCATCGGATCGCCACATTGTGTACGCCGATTCGTCACTCCACACAACGTTTGTCCACTGTTCAATCATCCAATGTTTATGCTCCTTACACCAAGCGAGTCGTCATTTGGCATTTACCGGCATGTGTGGCTTATGAGCAGCCGTTCGACCATGAAATCCAAGTTTTTTCACCTCCCGCCTGACTGTTTGGATGTTGTTGCGGAAGTGATGGACAGTGATAGTCCGAGGCAGGAGTAATAAGTGAGCTGGATGGAGAGCTTTTTGAGATGTTATGCATGTTGGTCTAGTTCGTGGAGGGCAAGAGTTTCAGTGTGTGTTATGGGTTCCCGGAAGTTGGGACTGAATAGCAGGAGAATTTTACGAATGGAGAGAAAGTATCACCAGGGGGTTTGAGCCTGATTGATATGCTTTTGCAGAATTATGTTGGTGAGAGCTAAGGATTGGCGGAATCTGAACAGAGAGAGGTCATTATGGAAGGAAGGATGGCAGCCAAAGGTGAATAATTTGGTGGTAAGGCCATTTGGGGCTCAGAAACAGTATGTGGGACTGGATTCTGGCTATGAATCATGAAACTTTTCTGTATTGACGCAGATGGAAGGAGAAAGAATGCATGGTGTTGGAAAAAATGCAAAAAAATACATAAATAATGTAGAAGTAGCATACATGTTTGTGTGGCACAGGTATGGTGCACCAAATAACACACAAAAAAACATGAGGGTGATGTAGGGAGAGTGACTAATATGAAGGTATTGGATTAATGATATTGGTGAGTGTAATGTGGGACATGATGCTGCACCAATAATCAGCATGGTCTTGTAGTCATCTGTTGTTCACGGCTGAGACGATTGATGCAGTGTGGCTCACATGCAGCGCAGTTCGTAAGCTGACAAGGGAAACACAGGAAAGAAGAGAAAGAATGATGGGCACAGAATAGTAACACATTAGAAAATAGCAACAAAGGAAAACAGCACTGGTTTGGGATGGAAGAAAAGCCGTCAGGCAAAATCAAACAATGGAAAATCCAGGATGGACTGTAACAGTCTAATGAAAAGGATTTCCTTTCGGCCAACTAGGCCTTTTTGTCGAAATTATAAAATACAAAACACACACACACACACACACACACTGACCAGCGCGCGCGCTCTCAAATGTTACACACACACACACACACACACACATGACAACACTCTCTGGCAGCTGGTGCCAGACTACGAGCAGCAGAGCATTATGGGACAGGCAACCAGGTGGGGGTGAGGAGGAGGCTGGGGTGAGGAGGAGGAGGAGGGGGGGATAGCAGGATAGTGGTGGGGAATGATGAAGTGCTGCTGGGAGTGTGCAGGGAGCAGTTGGAAAGTGCAGCAGGTAGGTGCAGTCAGGAGGTTAGATGGAGGACAGGGAAAGGTGGGGTGGGGGGGGGGGGGGGGGTGCAGAAACGGAGGGAAGTTAAAAGACTGGGTGCATTGATGGAATAGAGGGCTGTATAGTGCTGAAATGGGAACAAGACAGGGCCCAGGTGGCTACGGACAATGACTAATGAAGATTGAGACATGAAGGGTTATGGAAATGTAGGACATATTGTGGGCAGAGTTCCCACCTGCAGAATTCAAAAAATCTGATGTTGTTGGGAAGGATACAGATGGCACAGGCTATGAAACAGTCATTGAAATGTTGGACAGCCGGCTCAGCAAAGGCTCCACAACTGTTTTGAACTGCAAGGATTACCTGTCAGAAGGACTCTGCCAGCTATCAGATTCATCCACCTACAAACCCTGCCTCAGTGACTTCGTTCCAGAAATCCAGCAGGATCTCCAGTCTCTACTCAAATCCTTAGGCCCATCCTAGAACCTCTCACCAGAGTCCATCTCTCTTCTCAGCCCTACCATTCCTCACACTCCTACCTTCTATGTGCTTCCAGAAGTCCATTAATCCAATCATTCAGGATGCTCCATTGTGGCCAGTTACTGTGCCCCCACTGAGAGAATCTCTGCTCTCATAGACCAATACCTTCAGCCTATTACCTGCAACCTACCTCCCACATAAAAGATACCAAACATTTCCTAAACTGACTCTCCACAGCTCCTGACCCTTTACCACATGGTGCCCTGCCCGTGATTATTGATGCCACCTCCCTTTACACTAACATCCCTAACGCCCATGGCTTTACTAATATTGAACACTACTTCTACCAATTCCTGATGGTCTCCAAATCAACCAGCTCCTTCCTAGTCGCCATGACAGACTATATAAATGGCTCTTTTAGCACTATGAGACTTAACATCTGAGGTCATCAGTCCCCTAGAACTTAGGACTACTTAAACCTAACTAACCTAAGGACATCACACACATCCATGCCCAAGGCAGAATTCAAACCTGCGACCACAACAGTCACGCGGTTCTGGACTGAAGCGCCTAGAACCACTCGGCCACAGTGGCTGGCTTCCAACTACACTCCTGGAAATGGAAAAAAGAACACATTGACACCGGTGTGTCAGACCCACCATACTTGCTCCGGACACTGCGAGAGGGCTGTACAAGCAATGATCACACGCACGGCACAGCGGACACACCAGGAACCGCGGTGTTGGCCGTCCAATGGCGCTAGCTGCGCAGCATTTGTGCACCGCCGCCGTCAGTGTCAGCCAGTTTGCCGTGGCATACGGAGCTCCATCGCAGTCTTTAACACTGGTAGCATGCCGCGACAGCGTGGACGTGAACCGTATGTGCAGTTGATGGACTTTGAGCGAGGGCGTATGGTGGGCATGCAGGAGGCCGGGTGGACGTACCGCTGAATTGCTCAACACGTGGGGCGTGAGGTCTCCACAGTACATCGATGTTGTCGCCAGTGGTCGGCGGAAGGTGCACGTGCCCGTTGACCTGGGACCGGACCGCAGCGACACACGGATGCACGCCAAGACCGTAGGATCCTACGCAGTGCCGTAGGGGACCGCACCGCCACTTCCCAGCAAATTAGGGACACTGTTGCTCCTGGGGTATCGGCGAGGACCATTCGCAACCGTCTCCATGAAGCTGGGCTACGGTCCCGCACACCGTTAGGCCGTCTTCCGCTCACGCCCCAACATCGTGCAGCCCGCCTCCAGTGGTGTCGCGACAGGCGTGAATGGAGGGACGAATGGAGACGTGTCGTCTTCAGCGATGAGAGTCGCTTCTGCCTTGGTGCCAATGATGGTCGTATGCGTGTTTGGCGCCGTGCAGGTGAGCGCCACAATCAGGACTGCATACGACCGAGGCACACAGGGCCAACACCCGGCATCATGGTGTGGGGAGCGATCTCCCACACTGGCCGTACACCACTGGTGATCGTCGAGGGGACACTGAATAGTGCACGGTACATCCAAACCGTCATCAAACCCATCGTTCTACCATTCCTAGACCGGCAAGGGAACTTGCTGTTCCAACAGGTCAATGCACATCCGCATGTATCCCGTGCCACCCAACATGCTCTAGAAGGTGTAAGTCAACTACACTGGCCAGCAAGATCTCTGGATCTGTCCCCCATTGAGCATGTTTGGGACTGGATGAAGCGTCGTCTCATGCGGTCTGCACGTCCAGCACGAACGCTGGTCCAACTGAGGCACCAGGTGGAAATGGCATGGCAAGCCGTTCCACAGGACCACATCCAGCATCTCTACGATCGTCTCCATGGGAGAATAGCAGCCTGCATTGCTGCGAAAGGTGGATATACACTGTACTAGTGCCGACATTGTGCATGCTCTGTTGCCTGTGTCTATGTGCCTGTGATTCTGTCAGTGTGATCATGTGATGTATCTGACCCCAGGAATGTGTCAATAAAGTTTCCCCTTCCTGGGACAATGAATTCACGGTGTTCTTATTTCAATTTCCAGGAGTGTATATATCACCCACAATTATTCTCCTTTAAAGGCATTATCCACAAACAAATCTGGGAGTACAGCTATGGGCAACCACATGGCACCATCCTATGCCAACCTATTCGTGGGCCATATAGAGGGATCCTCCCAAAGCCCCGCCATCTGGCCACAGAGGAGAATTCCTCTTTTGATTCAGTAACACCCTGGACTGGAGCAACTGAATTGCATTCTCCATCATGGTTTTCTTTACTTTTGTCATGGCCTAAAATGAGAAATGTTCTGCCCACTATCCTACCTACTCCTCTTGACAGTAGTATTCTGCCACCCACTGAACCTACACAATATCCTCATCCATCCCTACACAACCCCTGCTCCCAACCCACTTGCCTCATGGCTCATATACCTGTAATAGACCTAGATGCATGACCTGTCCCATACATCCCCCCACACCCACCTACTCCAGTCAAGTCACAAACATCACCTATCCCTTCAAAGGCAGGGCTACCTGTGAAGTCAGTCATGTGATCTATGAGCTAAGCTGCAACCACAGTGCTGCATTCTATGTGTGCTTGACAACCAACAAGCTGTCTGTCTGCAGCTTTTCTGAATTGTGTGGGTGGGAACTCTCCCTGCAGTATACCCTACATTTATGTAACCATCCTGAACTCAACCTTCATTAGTCATTGTGTCTTACATAAACAGTTTATTTTGCAACTTATAAATTTATTTTCAGCAAATTGGCTAGCTATTTTTTAAAACACATTATTTAGAATTCATACAGATGTTAAGAATACTTTTTGTTCTTTCTTTCAACTGTTATTAACTAAAACATAGTAAGTATTGTTATGGCCATTGCATCTGTAGTGATTAGCAGTCCCTCTAAAAATATATTGAGGGTCTCACTGAGGCCTTTACAAATTGTAATTACCCTCGCCCACCCTATGGTGGAGATACATGGACAATGACAGAAAGGGACTGGAGCAGACTGCAAGCAGGGGAAATGAAATTTCTCAGAGGAATTAAGGGAGAAACAAGAATGGACAGAGTAAGGAATGTAGAGATTAGAAAGGACCTCAAACAAAAAAGTATGAGAGAAGAAATTGAAAGAAAGAGATTAAGATGGTATGGGCATTTTAAGAGGATGCATGGGCAGAGACTCCCCAAAATTATGGAAGAACTAAAGATGGATGGGAAAAGACCTAGAGGGCACCCAAGAACACGGTGGAAAATGGGAGTGAGAATATCTGTTGAAAGGAGAGATGTGACCTGGCAGCAAGTGGAGGAAGAAAAGTGGTGGGAGGACTGAGCCAAATGGAGAGGACTCGTCAGCACCCAGACCCGGCAGTAGCTGGAGCGGGATTTGGATATAGATAGAATTACACTTGCAAACTTGTACAAAAACAGATCTCCCATGCCTTATCCTTGCTGTCACCCAACAGCGGAGCATTCCTCTCATGATTTAGTACCACCCATGACTGGAGCAACTGAATTATATTCACCGCCAGAGTTTCGACTACCTCTCGAGAAATGTCCTGCCCACTACCCTTCCTACTCCTCCCACTGTGGTATTTCCCTGCCCTTCGAAGATTCTACTGCCCATTGAACCTATCCAATATCCGTGTCCATCCCTACACAGCTCCTGCTCCCAACCTCTTGCCTCATGCCTCACATCCCTGTAATAGACCTAGATGCAAGACCTGTTCCATACATCCTTCCACCACCACCTGCTCCAGTCCTGTCACAAACATTATGTATCCCATTAAAGGCAGGGCTACCTATGAAACCAGTCATGTGATCTACAAGCTAAGCTGCAACCACTGTGCTGAATTCTATGTGGGCATGACAACCAACAAGCTGCCTGTCCACAGCTTTTCTGAATTATGTGGGTGGGAATTCTCCCTGCAGTATAGCCTACATTTCCATAACCCTCCTGGTCTCAACCTTCATTAATCATTGCCTTATCCATCTAGCCTCTTTGCTGTTCCCATTCCAACACTACGCAACCCTCTATTTCACCAGTGCACCTAGTCTTTTTACTTCCCTCCTTTTGCTGTAAACCCCTCCCCCACTCTGTCTAACCTCTAGGCTGCATCTAGCTGCCCCACACACCACATTGTCCCTGCCCATTCCTAGCAGCACTTTATCATCCCCCATCCCTACCCTGTTATCCCTTCTACTCCCTGTGCCAACCTCCTCCTTGCCCCACCCAGTTGCCTCTTCCATAAAGCCCTGCTGCTCATAGTCTGGCTCCAGCTGCCAGAGAGTGTGGTTGTGTGTGAGTTGCATTTGCATGAGTGTGTGTGTTTGTGTATGTTGTCTAGTTTTGACAAAGGCCTTGTTGGCTGAAAGCTAATTGTATGCCAGTTATTTCTTTCTGCAATTCAGCATCTCCACTATATGATGAGTAGCAATTATACGTTTCGTTAAATGTGGGTAACAGTTTGTAGGGATATGACATGAAATGATCACATAGATTCAGTAGTGGGTAAAGCAGGTGGCAAACTTCAGTATATTGGTAGAATACTGTGGAATTAAGGTCAATCTACAAAAGAGATTGCTTTTAAAATTACTTATGTGACCAGTTTTAGAATACTGCTAAAGTATGTGGGACCCATACCAGATAGGACTACCAGGAGATGTTGGAGGTATAGAGAGAGGAGCAACATGAATGGTCACTGGTTTGTTTGATCCATGTGAGAATGTCACAGAGATACTGAATAAACTGAACCAGCCGACTTTTGAAGATAGATGAAAATCATCCCCAAAAAATCTACTAACAAAGTTTCAAGAACCACTTTTAAATGAAGACTCTAGGAATATACTACAATCCTCTATGTATTGCTCATGTAGGGATCATGAGGATAAGATTACAGGTATTCAGTCATTCTTCCACACTCCATACATTTATAGAATGGGAAGACACCCTAAAATATGGTACAATAGCAGGTACTCTCTGCCATGCACTTTATGAATATAGATATAGATTTAGGGGTAAATGGTACTTTTGGTTAATAACAAGAGTGAATTTAAGATGAACTCAACAATTTATGACCCATACAGGTTATGGATCCCTCCCATGGGAACAGAAAGGAGTTTCATATTCTGGTACAAAAGTCTGTAACAGGTTGCTGGTGGACATCAGACTGAAAATTTAAATCTCCATATATATAATGATGTAACTTACCAAACGAAAGCATTGGTATATTGATAGACACACAAACAAACACAAACACACACACAAAATTCAAGCTTTCGCAACCAACGGTTGCTTCATCAGGAAAGAGGGAAGGAGAGGGAAAGACGAAAGGATGCAGGTTTTAAGGGAGAGGGTAAGGAGTCATTCCAATCCCGGGAGCGGAAAGACTTACCTTAGGGGGGGAAAAAGGGACAGGTATACACTTGCACACACACACACACACACATATCCATCCGCACATATACAGACACAAGCAGACATATGTAAAGGCAAAGAGTTTGGGCAGAGTTGTTAGTCGAGGTGGAAGTACAGAGGCAAAGATGATGTTGAATGACAGGTGAGGTATGAGAGGCGGCAACTTGAAATTAGCGGAGGTTTAGGCCTGGTGGGTAATGGGAAGAGAGGATATATTGAAGGGCAAGTTCCCATCTCCAGAGTTCTCATAGGTTGGTGTTAGTGGGAAGTATCCAGATAACCCGGACGGTGTAACACTGTGCCAAGATGTGCTGGCCATGCACCAAGGCATGTATAGCTACAGGGTGCTCCTCATTACCAACAAACACTGTCTGCCTGTATCCATTCATGTGAATGGACAGTTTTTGCTGGTCATTCCCACATAAAAAGCTTCGCAGTGTAGGCAGGTCAGTTGGTAAATCACATGCATGCTTTCACATGTGGCTCTGCCTCTGATCGTGTACACCTTCCGGGTAACAGGACTAGAGTAGGTGGTGGTGGGAGGCTGTATGAGACAGATTTTACACCGGGGGCGGTTACAAGGGTAGGAGCTAGCGGGTAGGGAGGGTGGTTTGGGGATTTCATAGGGATGAACCAAGAGGTTACAAAGGTTAGGTGGACAGCGGAAAGACACTCTTGGTGGAGTGGGGAGGATTTCATGAAGGATGGATCTCATTTCAGGGCAGGATTTGAGGAAGTCGTATCCCTGCTGGAGAGCCACATTCAGGGTCTGATCCAGTCCCGGAAAGTATCCTGTCACAAATGGGGCACTTTTGGGGTTCTTCTGTGGGAGGTTCTGGGTTTGAGGGGATGAGGAAGTGGCTCTGGTTATTTGCTTCTGTACCAGGTCGGGAGAGTACTTGCGGGATGCGAAAGCTGTTTTCAGGTTGTTGGTGTAATGGTTCAGGGATTCAGGACTGGAGCAGATTCGTTTGCCACAAAGACCTAGGCTGTAGGGAAGGGACCGTTTGATATGGAATGGGTGGCAGTTGTCATAATGGAGGTACTGTTGCTTGTTGGTGGGTTTGTTGTGGATGGATGTGTGAAGCTGGCCATTGGACAGATGGAGGTCAATGTCAAAGAAATTGGCATGGGATTTGGAGTAGGACCAGGTGAATCTGATGGAACCAAAGGAGTTGAGGTTGGAGAGGAAATTCTGGAGTTCTTCACTGTGAGTCAAGATCATGAAGATGTCATCAATAAAGCTGTACCAAACTTTGGGTTGGCAGGCCTGGGTAACCAAGAGGAGACCCATAAATAGGTTGGCATATGAGGGGGCCATCCTGGTACCCATGGCTGTTCCCTTTAATTGTTGGTATGTCTGGCCTTCGAAAGTGAAGAAGTTGTGAGTCAGGATGAAGCTGGCTAAGGTAATGAGGAAAGAGGTTTTAGGTAGGGTGGCAGGTGATCAGCGTGAAAGGAAATGCTCCACTGCAGCGAGGCCCTGGATGTGTGGAATATTTGTGTATAAGGAAGTGGCATCAATGGTTACAAGGATGGTTTCCGGGGGTAACAGATTGGGTAAGGATTCCAGGCATTTGAGAAAGTGTTTGGTGTCTTTGATGAAGGATGGGAGACTGCATGTAATTGGTTGAAGGTGTTGATCTATGTAGGCAGAGATACGTTCTGTAGGGGCTTGGTAACCAGCTACAATGGGGCGGCCGGGAGATTGGGTTTGTGAATTTTAGGAAATAGGTAGAAGGTAGGGGTGCGGGGTGTCGGTGGGGTCAGGAGGTTGATGGAGTCAGGTGAAAGGTTTTGTAGGGGGCCTAAGGTTCTGAGGGTTCCTTGAAGCTCCGCCTGGACATCAGGAATAGGATTATCTTGGCAAACTTTGCATGTAGTGTTGTCTGAAAGCTGACGCAGTCCCTCAGTCACATACTCCCCGACGATCAAGTACTACGGTCATGGAATCCTTGTCCGCCGGAAGAATGACGATGGATCGGTCAGCCTTCAGATCATGGATAGCCTGGGCTTCAGCTGTACTTTCGCTTTATTTCCATTTCCATTTTCCCACATCACTGATTATTTTTAGCCGCTTCCCACAGGTTTTAATATGGGTGGATTGCACATGTCTTGTATGTGGGTCTTCCACAGTGAGATGATCCTTGTGGGAAGGGGTTGAGACTGGGAGTAGCATGGGGATGACTAAGACGTTGTGCAAGTTGGTTGGGCATCAGAACACCACATTAGGAGGGTGGGAAATGTTGGGTGGGATGTCCATCATTTCAGGGCATAGTGACAGATAATCAATACCCTAAGAAGGACGTGCTTCAGTTATTCTGATCTGGGGTGGTACTGGGTGATGAAGGGGGGTGGGGGATGGGGGGGGGGGGGGGAAGAGCTCCTTTGTGACTGGTTGTCAGGGGTGGTGGGAGGATAGGGGATGTGTGGAGTTATGGTATGTAAATCTGCTTGTGGCTTAGGACTGAGGGATAGTGCCTCTCTGAGAAGACCTTTGTGAGACCTTCAGCATACCGGGCAAGAGATTTCTTGCCGCTGAAACTATGCTATCACCTAGTGACCAGGCTGTAGGGGAAGGATTTGTGTGTGTGTGTGTGTGTGTGTGTGTGTGTGTGTGTGTGTGTGGAATGGATGGCAGCCCTCAAAATGCAGGTATTGTTAGTGGTTGATGGGTTTATAGTGGATGGAGGTGTGGATGGAGCCATCACAGTGGAGGTCAATGACCAGTAATAAAGCAAGATTGCAACTGATTCACAGCCAACACCCAAGGGACAAGTAATATATATGTTGCACGTTAATCCAAAGATAATACTTCTCATAATCTAATACTTATGACAAAGCATTTATATAATTTTAGGCAGTCCATATCAGCTGTCTAAGTACTGAGAGCATCAGGATCTAAGTAACAGTACTGTCACAGGCTTATCCTATCCCATTATAGGCTGGGCCACCTATGAAGGCAGACAAGTCATATAACATTTATGCTGGAATCATTGCGCAGCTTTTATTTTGGTATGACTACCAACCAGCTGTACATCAGAATCAATTGCTACTACCATACTATGGTGAAAAGCAAAGTAGACCACCCTCTGGCACAACATGCAGCTGAACTTAATATGCTTGATTTCAGTAGCTACTTCAGAACCTGGGCCATTTGGATACCCTTCTCCATCACCTGCTTTTCTGAACTCCACAGATGGAAGTTGTCTTTAAAACATATTCTCCACTCCCAAAATCTTTCCAGTCCCAACTCATGGTAACCTACTGTCCCCACTCCCTTCACCCAACAGTTTCCACGCCCTCTGCTGTATAACCTCCTTCCAATTCATGTCCCCTCACCCACATTGTGGACCACTTTCTGCCAATGCACTTATTGGCCTTTTCCTCTTCATTGCTTCTCTTCTTTTCTGATCCCAGTTTCCCCCATCTTCCCTCTCCCTTAGTTTCCTGACACTGCACTTGGCAGTCTGGTCCTGCCATTATCTAGTCCCTGCACATTTCTCAAGGGAGCACTCACTTTTCTTCCTGCACCAGTGCCCTGCTATTGCACCACTTTCCCTGCACCACTCAGAATTACTGCTGCATTCTTAGTAGAGCTACTGCAGATAGTGGTCATGCATGTGTGACATGTGCTTTTTTGTGTGAATGAGTATGTGTTTCCTTTGTATTTCCTTTCTGAAGAAAGCTTTGGCCAAAAGCTCAATGTGTAACAATATTTTTGTTGTGTCTATCTGCAGCTCAACACATCATCTTTATGGTGACCAGCAGTCTATGCTCGTCATAATATTGTGTCCCTTTTTATTTATATTTATGTTGGACAAATGCTTGTTTATGTGAATTCTTGTTAAGTCTCATTACCTAACTGTGTAAAATAAAACAGTCAAATCAAATATTGCTCATTCAGTGGATTGATATTATTGAATAATGGAATGTGAGTACAAATCAGTGACCCCTGGAATGCAGAAGAGTGCAACACCTCAGAAACATGGAAAGCAAAACTGTGATGTCACATCAGCATGGGTTCAGATGAGGATGCAGTTATTACAGATGCAAGATAATGTGCAAAAGCAAAGCCCAAGTCAGAAAATTGTGAAAGAACATAGAGGTATACACATGAGTGGTGCGATGGGTTGAAAGTGTAACAAACAGTTTACTTGATTACGCTAACACAGTTTCTGACGCATGGATGAAAGTTTAGAGTCCTCAGACTTTTCCAGAAAAACCTTGGTTGTGGTTCATGATATTGGACTTGGCATTTAAACAAAACATCACCAGCAACAGCATGAAGTCTGATGTCCCCAGTCAACAGTCTAGAAGCCCAGGCAGTAGCAATGATCTCAAATATATTAAAGCCACCTCCAAAGCAACAGCATCCCCATTTGAGGGAAACACTAGTAAGCTAAATGTGCAATCATCAGACCAAGGTGTGCCACAGATATTACAGAGTGAGTGTATCACTGACAGAATGTCACTGGTGTTTTGTCACAACCTGACGAGCATCATTAGAGAAGAGGCAGTATCTAATGCCACGCTACACCACATTTGGTTGAGGGAGCTACCATTACTACATCTACATCTACATGGATACTCCACAAATTACACTTAAGTGCCTGGCAGAAGGTTCATTGAGCCACTTTCATAATACTTTTCTGTTATTCCAATCTTGAACAGTGCACGAAAAAAACAAACACCAGAATCTTTCTGTATAAGCTCTGATTTCCCTTATTTTATTATGATGATTGTTTATCCCTAAGTAGGTTAGCATCAACAAAATACACTCCTGGAAATGGAAAAAAGAACACATTGACACCGGTGTGTCAGACCCACCATACTTGCTCCGGACACTGCGAGAGGGCTGTACAAGCAATGATCACACGCACGGCACAGCGGACACACCAGGAACCGCGGTGTTGGCCGTCGAATAGCGCTAGCTGCGCAGCATTTGTGCACCACCGCCGTCAGTGTCAGCCAGTTTGCCGTGGCATACGGAGCTCCATCGCAGTCTTTAACACTGGTAGCATGCCGCGACAGCGTGGACGTGAACCGTATGTGCAGTTGACGGACTTTGAGCGAGGGCGTATAGTGGGCATGCGGGAGGCCGGGTGGACGTACCGCCGAATTGCTCAACACGTGGGGCGTGAGGTCTCCACAGTACATCGATGTTGTCGCCAGTGGTCGGCGGAAGGTGCACGTGCCCGTCGACCTGGGACCGGACCGCAGCGACGCACGGATGCACGCCAAGACCGTAGGATCCTACGCAGTGCCGTAGGGGACCGCACCGCCACTTCCCAGCAAATTAGGGACACTGTTGCTCCTGGGGTATCGGCGAGGACCATTCGCAACCGTCTCCATGAAGCTGGGCTACGGTCCCGCACACCGTTAGGCCGTCTCCCGCTCACACCCCAACATCGTGCAGCCCGCCTCCAGTGGTGTGGCGACAGGCGTGAATGGAGGGACGAATGGAGACGTGTCGTCTTCAGCGATGAGAGTCGCTTCTGCCTTGGTGCCAATGATGGTCGTATGCGTGTTTGGCGCCGTGCAGGTGAGCGCCACAATCAGGACTGCATACGACCGAGGCACTCAGGGCCAACACCCGGCATCATGGTGTGGGGAGCGATCTCCTACACTGGCCGTACACCACTGGTGATCGTCGAGGGGACACTGAATAGTGCACGGTACATCCAAACCGTCATCGAACCCATCGTTCTACCATTCCTAGACCGGCAAGGGAACTTGCTGTTCCAACAGGACAATGCACGTCCGCATGTATCCCGTGCCACCCAACGTGCTCTAGAAGGTGTAAGTCAACTACCCTGGCCAGCAAGATCTCCGGATCTGTCCCCCATTGAGCATGTTTGGGACTGGATGAAGCGTCGTCTCACGCGGTCTGCACGTCCAGCACGAACGCTGGTGCAACTGAGGCGCCAGGTGGAAATGGCATGGCAAGCCGTTCCACAGGACTACATCCAGCATCTCTACGATCGTCTCCATGGGAGAATAGCAGCCTGCATTGCTGCGAAAGGTGGATATACACTGTACTAGTGCCGACATTGTGCATGCTCTGTTGCCTGTGTCTATGTGTCTGTGGTTCTGTCTGTGTGATCATGTGATGTATCTGACCCCAGGAATGTGTCAATAAAGTTTCCCCTTCCTGGGACAATGAATTCACGGTGTTCTTATTTCAATTTCCAGGAGTGTATTTTTGCCTTCAGAAGAGAAAATTTGTGATTGAAATTTAATGAGAAGATTGTGCTGCAATGAAAAATGCCTTTATTTTAATGATGTACACCCTGAATCCTGTACTATGTCAGTGACACTCTCTATCCTATTTCTAGATAGTACAAAAAGTGCTACTCTTCTTTGTCTCTTCCATTATCCTATCTGGTAAGGATTCCAGACCATGCAGCAGTACTCCAAAAGAGGACAGACAAGCTTAGTGTAGGCAGTCTCTTTAGTAAATCCGTTACATTTTCTAAGTGTTGTGCCAAAAAAATACAGTCTTTGGTTTGGCTTGCCTTCAACATGTTCTATGTGTTCTTTCCAGTATAAGTTGTTCATGATTGTAATTCCTAGCTATTTAGTTGAATTTACAGCCTTTAGATTTCACTGATTTATCATGTAACTGAAGTTTAGCAGATTCCTTTTAACATTCAAATGGATGACCTCACACTTCTCATTATTTAGGGCCAATTGATACTTTTTGCACCATACAGATATAATTTCTAAATCATTCTGCAATTTGTTTTGATCTTCTTATGACTTTACTAGACAATAAATGACAGCATCGTCTGCAAACAACCTCAGACGGCTGGTCATATTGTCTCCTAAATCATTTATATAGATAAGGAACAGCAGAGAGCATATAAAACTACCTTAAGGAATGCCAGATATCACTTCTGTTTTACTCAGTGAGTTTCCGTCAGTTACTATCGACTGTGACATCTCTGACAGGAAATCATGAATCTAGTCATATAATTGAGACGATATTTCATAAGCACGCAATTTGGCTACAAGCTGGTTGTGTCATACAGTGTCAAAAGTCTTCTGGAAATCTAAAAATACTGAATCAATTTGAAATCCCTTATCAAGAGCACTCAACACTTTGTGAGTGTAAAGAGCTAGTTGTGTTTCACAAGAATGATGTTTTCTAAGTCTTCTCTTCAAGGTAATTCAAATATTTAAACACAACATATGCTTCAAAATGCTGCTGCATATTGACATCAATGATATGGGCCTCTAACTAGTAAAAACAGCCATAGTGGCATGAGAGAGAAGTGATATCAACTCTGTACTTGCAGTAGCGGGCAATGTGCACGTGATGCAGAAGCTAACAGATGGACAGATGGTGCAAGGGGACCAACACAACCCAGTGTGCTTGTATCACTAGTGTTTTAGTGATGTGACTGTGCCACCAGATGTACATCCCCATGTACATAAACAAATGGCTTCAGTGGCCTGTAGTAGCTGTGGCAGGTTGCATAATTCTGCAAGAGCACCAAGTTACAGGTAAATCCACAATGTCTATTACTGGTCCAGTAATTAATGACAGCTCAATCATACATGCAGAGAACAACCATGTTTACTCACATTATCACACAAGTTCCATGTAAGTTAAAATTACCAAATAAGCAGCAACCAGTCGCAAGATCATGTTTTCTTTATTTGCAACTGGTTGCTGCTTATTTGGTAATTTTATGGATTACAGTCGCTGCACAACTTGGGAACCATATGGAGCCTCCCATTCATATTTAAGTTACACAAAAGCAAGTCATTGCTGCCTGATTGACTTAGGTTCTGACATAAGCATACTTTTGGTTGGCCATAATGAGAATGCATCAGCAGCCACATCTCTACACCTTATGGCAGCTAGCATCAACAAGGTAAGGTAGTTGCAAAGTGGAAGTGGACCTGGATTTCAGCAGGAAATTCAAGTGAGCAAATTTTGTTGGTTAGCAAAGGCCAGAGATTAGTTTCAGTATGGCACAGATTACAATGGATGGTGAAGGCATTACAGGTACTACAGGCTGTGTTTTACAGATACCATCTCCTCATCATGTAACTTGAGTGTACAAGAGGTAGACAAGAAGCTGATGGCCAAATAGGTAAAGTGTGGCATACCACAGTGCACCATATTGAAACAACACCTGGTGAGCCAGTCACTCAATAACTGAAAAGATTAGCACCAAATGTTTAGCTACAGCAAAAGCAGAGTTTGTAGAGATGTTGCAAGCTGGCATTATAAGCAGATCAGCCAACCTACAGGCATCACCATTGCATTTGGTTGGTGCAAAACTGAAGAAATGTGTAGCATTAATTTAATTATTATATAATTGTCAGTGTGTACTGTAGGAAAAAACATAAAGGTGTTGGTGTTGGTATTTATGTCAAAAATAATGTCCAGTGTGGAAAAATTGACTGGACAGATAAATATGCACATGAGATGGTTTCTGAAATAGCCACAATAGGAATAAAGCTCATAAACAGTAGTTTAATAGTAGCTAGTCTGTACAGATCTCCTAAAAGTAACATGGAAGAATTTTTTGTCATTTGGAAGAACTTGTTGATAAACTCTCATCTCAGACAAAACAGACTGTAATAGTAGGTGATGTGAACATTGACTCATTAACTAATGGTATAAAGTATCTTATATATATTGACACGTTACAATCCCATAATTACACCCATGTGAATTCAACACCAACAATAATAACATGTGACTCTTGGACATGTATTGACCACATTATCACAAACTTAAGCAAGAAAGACCTTATAGTTAGAACCATTGAGAACCACATTTCCAATCATAGTTCCTTAGTCCTGTATCTCATTGGGACCCATTTACCTATAAAAGAAAGCTACACTATCACACATTAAAGGAAACCCTGACACATGTAAACTAGAATCAGGTAGGACTATATGAAAAGCTGGTAGTTCCAAGAATCTTAAATCGCCCCTAACATGATAAAATTAAAGGAAGATATGAAGGAGCTATACATTCTTTTGCAATCAAAATACAAAGCCTGTAGAAAAACCTACAGGGAATATCTTAAGACATTAAAAGCACAGATGCATACAGAACAGATGAGGCAATCCAGCAATTTTAGCAAAATAGTGTGGAGTGTAGTAAACAAGGAAAGCAGGGGAAGTGACAATGCAGTGTTCAATAACTCAATAATAAGGGGCAATGAAAAATTGCTGTGTGATACAAAGGAAGTATGGTAGAGATTCAGACAAATTTAGTAAGATGCGTAGGGAGGACTTGATTGACCCACCACAGGTGCTAAATACCAGTAATGTCAATAATTCGGTCTTCCTTAAGTGTGTTACAGATTTGGAAACCCTGAAAACTGTTTCCAACTTAAAATCAAATACATCCAGTGAGTGAGATGACATCTCAGCCAAATTTCTGAGAGAATGCAGTAATGAATTAATAAAGTCACTACATCATTTAATAAAAAGCTCTTTTTCTCAGGGGTCATACCTTGACTTGTTAAAAGTACTGAAATAAGACCAGTGCATAAAAAGGGAATAATCACTGATGTGCAAAATTATAGCTCTATTTAATTGAAATCAATACTTAGTAAGTTGTTGGAAAGGCTACTTCTTGATCAACTTGAAACATTTTTCTGCAAGTTCAATTTATAGAAAAGCTCTCAGCATGATTTCAGGAAGGGCAGGTCTACAATAACACCTGTAGCTACAGTTTTACAAGTGGTGCTGAATAAACTTGATGATGGTAACAAAGTTATTGACACCTTTTTAGACTTATCCAAGGCCTTTGACTCTGTAAATCATTCCATTCTTCTATATAAAGTAGGAATTTATAGACTCAGAGGAGTGGCATTAAATTTGTTAAGATCCTACCTTGCTGACAGGAGGCAATGTGTTAAGCTGCATCATAAAACTGTGGGACATTCACAAACAGTAAAATTACCTTATAAAATTCTTAACTGTGGAGTCCCTCAGGGAAGGATTATTGGACCATTTTTGTTTATCGTGTACATCAATGATACAAAAATTCCTCAAAATTCACACCTAGTAAATTATGCTGATGATAACTCCTTCATAAGCTAGGGCTCTACAAAACAGTTAGCAGTGCAAAATAATACAGAGAAAATTAGCCTCATCACAGGATATCTCACTAAAAATAAATTGGCACTAAATAAGGGCAACACAAATCTGATGGAGTTTTTTCTAAAATATAAATCAAGACAAGTGGATACTGAGCCAAAATTATCAATTGAAATAATTGATAAACATAAATTCCTGGGTATTATAGTAGATACATATCTTACATGGAGAGAGTACATCAGCTACATGTGTAAAAAAAAACTCCTGTATCATACACTCCCACCTACAATATGGTAATAGAGGAACCACTTCTGCTGTCCTGAAAATTTCAAGGAATTGGTCTGACAGTAAGGAGCAGTTTATTATCTGACAAAGAATAAGATACATTAGGGCAGGTTTATTTCAGGAGGTATGCCATCAAAACCAAATAAAAATGAACGATTTATCAGAGAGAATCACTAGCACTGCCAAATTATTCATTGCTTTTGTCTATAGGAAAGAATTACCATTGAACAGTTGTAAGGAGATGTAGACAGACTCGACCAAATCTAGACTTTTTGTTATGAATGACACCTATTTCTTAAATGTAGACCAGATAAATGCAAGATAATGGCTGTAACAAAGAGAAGGAAGCCAATAGCATCCAATTATAAGAATATTGTGAGTATATGGAGCATTAAACATGGCTTAAATGCTGAGAAGCAATATGAAATAGGAAGAAAATATAAAATTCATGTTAAGGAAGAGAATAGAAGAGAGATTTGTTACTAGGGTTTCGAGTAAGAGGAGTGTATATGTGAAGGAAATCACATACAAGACGTTGTTCCCATTGCTGTGGTCTTTAGACTGAAGACTGATTTTATGCAGCTCTCCACACTACTCTATCCTGTGCAAGATTCTCCATCTCTACATCCAAACAATGGAAAATCCAGGATGGAATGTGACAATACCAGAGAAGGAAAGTTGCTACTCTACTCACCATATAGCAGAGATGCTGAGTCGCCATAGGCACAACAAAAAGATTCACAGTTATAGCTTTCGGCCATTAAGGCCTTTGTCAGCAGTAGACACACATACACAAACGTGCACACACACACACTCACGCAAATGCAACTTGCATACACGTCTGCAGTCTCAGAGAACTGAAACCACTCTGGAGTGGCAGTGTGGATTCAGTTCTCTGAGACTGCAGATGTGTGTGCAAGTTGTGTTTGAGTGAGTGTGTGTGCCTGCAGTCTGCAGTCCTATAGTGGTATTCCATCACCCACCCAACCTCCACAGCATATTAATCTACCCTTATGCCATTCCCAATCTGCCCTTCGCCACAAGTATCATAGCTGTGTGGAAGACCCAGATGCAAGACCTGCCATATCCACCCACCCCTGCATTTCCTGTTTTGATCCTGTCACAGTTTCATCCTATATCAGAGCCCATGCCACCTGTGAAAGCAGCCATGTCATATACCACATCTGCTGCAATCTTGCACAGCTTTTTATGTTCATATGACTTCCAACCAGCTGTCAACCAGAATGAATAGCCACTGCTAAACTGTGGCCAGGAAAGTAGACTACCATGTGGCACTATATACAGCTGAACTAACTTGCTTGATTTCAATGACTGCTTAACTACACGAGCCATCTGGATTGTTTCCTCCACACCAACTTTTCTGAACTGCACAGATACAAGCTATCCTTGCAACACATTCTATGTACCTACAGTTATTCAGGGCTTAACCTATGATAACCACTTTTCCCTACACCCCTTTGCCCAACAGTTTCCACCCCCTCTGTTCTGTCACCTCTTCTCTGTTCTTGGCTCCCACTTCTTTTGTGTCTTTGTGTGCCAATGCACCCACCCATCTTTCCCTGCTCCTCTCCTTTTTTGCTCCATTCATCTCCCCTCCCCTTCCCTCCCCTCCCCCATTCTCCCCAACCCTACACATCCCTCCCCACCCCTGCCCTCCCCTCCCTTCCCCACCGCTCCCCACCCCCCTCCACTTCCCTGTCTCACAGCCTCCTGACACTGCATCTGTCGGCAGTTTAGTCCCTGCACACTCTGCAGACAGTGCTGCTCTTCTCTCCTCCTACCCATACACTGCTATCCCTTTCCCCTCCGTGCTCCCTCCAGGTCACTGCTTCCATTCCGTGTGACTCTTGCATACCAGTACAAGATGCCTGATATGGCAGTCATGTGTGCATAAGGTGTGCTTGCTTGTTGAATGAATGTGCATGTGTGTGTTTTTATCTTTCTTTTCCTGATGAATGCTGTGGCCAAAAGCTAATTTGTAACTACTTTTTAACTGTACCTGTATGTAAATTCACACGTCATCTTTATGATAAGTAGCAACATGCTTTTTCTTTACATTGTTTATATTCCAGCCTAGAGTTTCCCTTTCCTACAAATACAAGTGTGTTGCATCCTACACAATCTCATATTTAAAATTGCCCACACAATTTTGATTAATTACATAAAGTTGCGAGGGGTAGCCACGCAGTCTGAGGCATCTTGCTACAGTGTGCACAGCTCTCCCTGTCGTAGGTTCGAGTCCTCCCTCGGACATGGGTGTATGTGTTGATGTGTTGTCCTTAGTGTAAGTTAGGTTAAGTAAGATTAATTAGTGTGTAAGCCTAAGGACCACTGACCTCAGCAGTTTGGTCCCATAGTCCATACCACAAATTTCCAAATTTTTCCACATTACATAAATGTGGATTGAGTTACCACTGCCAGCCAACCCACCCCGCCCCCCTGCCTCCCCACCACCACCACCCACATGGGGTGAGGGGGAATCAAGTCACAATAAAGAAAAAACTTATGTGAATGAATGACTTGCTACACAAACCAACATATATATCATTGATCTCATTATGACTTCACACCAATTTTGATCAGTTTTCGCCTTTTTCTATTTTCAACTCCCTCAGATTTCACCTTCATTTCCACTTTTGCATCCATTTCATCCTTCTCATGATCTTTCACACTTATTTGAGTGGATTTTTGCAATTTTTTTCGGACGTAATTCTACGTTATTTATGTAATTTTTCGCATTTTTTCCACGGCTGTGGATTCTTGCTCCTTCCATTTGCATCAATACAGAAACATTTTCTTATGCCTAGCCAGAACCCAGTCCTACATAACGTCCCTGCATTGTTGCTTGGCTCATGGAATTTCCCCAACTGGCCTTACCATCTAATTACCCATCTCTGGTTGCCACCTCTCCTTCCACAATGACCTCCATCTGTTCAGATTCCACTAATCCTTAGTCCTCACCAACACAGTCCTGCATAATGATATCAACCAATACCAAACCGCCTTGCTGTATCTTCTCTCCATCTGCAAAATTCTCCTGCTATGCATTTCCAAATTACTGGAACCCATAACACACACTGAAACTCTTGCCCTCCAGCAACTGGAGCAAAATGCACAACACTACCTCAAAAAGCTTTCCACTCTGCTCACTTCCTACTCCTGCCTTGGAGTACCACTGTCCACCACATCTACAAAAATCTCCAAACCTCCCCCATGTCCACTCATAGCTGAAAACCCTGTTCGCAGACCTACTACACTTCCCTCCCACCACGATACAGAATCCAGAAACGACAAAGACCCAAAACAAAGTCATGAACCTTTTCTCCAAAACCTTTTTGTTGTTGTAGTGGTCCTCAGTCCATGGACTGGTTTGATGCAGCTCTCCATGCTACTCTGTCCTTTGCTGTCTCTGGCAGAATTACAATGTCATCAGCAAACCTCAAAGTTTTTATTTCTTCACCACGGACTTTAATTTCTACTCCAAATTTTTCTTTTGTTTCCTTTCCTGCTTGATCAATATACAGATTGAATAGAAACCTTAGCCCCACAGAAATATTATTCCTTTCCAAAGGTCTCATTTTTGCCCCACTCCCAAATTCAGTCATGTAGGACTTGTTAAAGACCTCTCCTCCTCACAGTCCCTACAGTGGAAACACTTTTTCGCCAGCAGCCCTACCAATCAGACTCAACCAAAGATCAATATTGAATCCTGCCTAATTCAGTTCAATCCTCCATCCAACTGTGATCCAATCCCACTGCCTTCAAATCACTCCCTGTTAACATTCCAGAATTTCTTAACCTTGGGACTTGCCTCACCATAATTTCCCAAATCCTGCAAAATGCAAATTAACCTTACATCCACAGAAAGACACACAGTCCACCATCTAAAAACTGATCCTGACCTTGTCATCCTACCTGCAGATAAAGGCTCCACCACTGTCATTTTGAACCACTGGGCTTATCTGGCAGAAGTACTCCACTAGCTGCCAGATACATCGCTTACAAACCTTGCCACAATGACCCCATTCCAGAAATATAGAAGAATCTCCTGTCACTCCTCAAATCCCCAGGCCCAACCCAGAACTGCTCCCCAGGGTCTATCTCTCTACTCACCACTAACATTCCCCGCACTCCTCCCTTCTATATCCTTCCTAAAGTCCATAAACCCAACCACCCAGGATGCCCCATCGTGGCCAGTTACTGTGCTCCAACTAAGAAAAGCTCTGCTCTCATAGACCAACACCTTCAAACTATTACCTGGAACCTATCCTCCTATAAAAAAGGTACTAAACATTTCCTCCACCGATCTCCACAGTGCCCTGCTTGTTACTATTAATGCCACCTTCCTTTACACTAACATCCTTAATACCTATGGCCTTACCTCTACTGACCATGACCTTTCCCTGACAGATTCCAAACCAACAACCTCCTTCCTAGTCACCATGACCAACTATATCCTCACCTACAATTACTTCTCCTTTGGTGGCATTACCTACAAACTAGTCCAGGGTATGGCTATGGGCTCCCACATGGCACCATTGTATGCCAACCTATTCATGGACCATCTAGAGAAATCCTCTCTAAACTCCCAGAATCCTAAACCCCTCACCTGGTTCAGATTCATTATGAGATCCAGAATGAGATTTTCACTCTGCAGCAGAGTGTGTGCTGATATGAAACTTCCTGGCAGATTAAAACTGTGTGCCCAATCGAGACTCGAACTCGGGACCTTTGCCTTTCGCGGGTAAGTGCTCTACTGTTTGAGCTACTGAAGCACAACTCACGCCCGGCCTCACAGCCTTACTTCTGCCAGTATCTCGTCTCCTACCTTCCAAACTTTACAGAAGCTCTCCTGCCAACCTTGCAGAACTAGCACTCGTGAAAGAAAGGATACTGTGGAGACATGGCTTAGCCACAGCCTGGGGGATGTTTCCAGAATGAGATTTTCACTCTGCAGCAGAGTGTGTGCCGATATGAAACTTCCTGGCAGATTAAAACTGCGTGCCCGACCGAGACTCGAAATCGGGACCTTTCCCTTTCGCGGGCAAGTGGTCTACCATCTGAGCTACCGAAGCACGACTCACGCCCAGTCTCACAGCCTTACTTCTGCAAGTATCTCATCTCCTACCTTCCAAACTTTACAGAAGCTCTCCTGCGAACCTTGCAGAACTAGCACTCCTGAAAGAAAGGATACTGCGGAGACATGGCTTAGCCACAACCTGGGGGATGTTTCCAGAATGAGATTTTCACTCTGCAGCGGAGTGTGTGCTGATATGAAACTTCCTGGCAGATTAAAACTGTGTGCCCGACCGAGACTCGAACTTGGGACCTTTCCCTTTCGCGGGCAAGTGCTCTACCATCTGGGCTATCGAAGCATGACTCACGCCCAGTCTCACAGCTTTACTTCTGCCAGTATCTCGTCTCCTAGCTTCCAAACTTTACAGAAGCTCTCCTGCAAACCTTGCAGAACTGGCACTCGTGAAAAAAAGGATACTGCAGAGACATGGCTTAGCCACAGCCTGGGGGATGTTTCCAGAATGAGATTTTCACTCTGCAGCGGAGTGTGCACTGTTATGAAACTTCCTGGCAGATTAAAACTGTGTGCCCGACCAAGACTCGACCTCGGGACCTTTGCCTTTTGCGGGCAAGTGCTCTACCATCTGAGCTACCGATGCACGACTCATGCCCAGTCTCATGTGAAAGTCTCATTCTGGAAACATTCCCCAGGCTGTGGCTTAGCCATGTCTCCGCAGTATCCTTTCTTTCAGGAGTGCTAGTTCTGCAAGGTTCGCAGGAGAGCTTCCGTAAAGTTTGGAAGGTAGGAGACGAGATACTGGCAGAAGTAAGACTGTGAGACCGGGCGTGAGTCATGCTTCGGTAGCTCAGATTGGAGAGCACTTGCCCGCGAAAGGCAAAGGTCCCGAGTTCGAGTCTCGGTCGGGCACACAGTTTTAATCTGCCAGGAAGTTTCGTATCAGCGCACACTCTGCTGCAGTGTGAAAGTCTCATTCTGGAAACATCCCCCAGGCTGTGGCTTAGCCATGTCTCCGCAGTATCCTTTCTTACAGGAGTGCTAGTTCTTCAAAGTTTGCAGGAGAGCTTCTGTAAACTTTGGAAGGTAGGAGACGAGATACTGGCAGAAGTAAGGCTGTGAGACCGGGCGTGAGTCGTGCTTCGGTAGCTCAGATAGTAGACCACTTGCCCGCAAAAGGCAAAGGTTCCGAGTTCGAGTCTCGGTCGGGCACACAGTTTTAATCTGCCAGGAAGTTTCATTATGAGATCTTTGCGATCTGGATCGAGGGTGAGTACAGCCTATCTCCATTCCTCCAGAACCACAATAGCTGCTCCCCCATTGGCTTCACCTGGTCCTACTCAACCCAGCAAGCCACCTTCCTATGTATTGACTTCCACCTCAAAATGGCTACATAAGTATCTCTGTCCATATGAAACCTACCAACCACCAGCAATACCACCACTTCAACAGCTCTCATTCATTACATACTATGAAATCTCTTCCACACACCCTAGCCACCCATGGTGGTCACATCTGCAGTGACGAGCAGTCCCTCGTGAAGTATATCAAGAGTCTCACTGAAGCCTTCACAGTCAGTAATTATCCTCTCAACCCTGCACAAAAACAAATCTCCTGTGCCTTATCTTTGCAGTCTCCCACAACCTCCCGTAGTCTCACAGTACAGCAACAGAGGAGCATTCCCCTCATAACTCATTACTACCCAGGACTGGAGCAACTGAATTACATTCTCAGCCAGGGGTTTGACTACCTCTCGTCATGTCCTAAAATGAGAAATGTCCTACCCATTACCCTTCCTAACCCTCCCACAGTGGTATCCCACCGTCCACCGAACCTGCACAATATACTCGTCCAGACCTACACAGCACCTGCTCATATCCCTGTCACAGACCTAGATCCAAAACCTGTCCTATACAGTATACACCCTCTCACCACCACCTACTCCAGTCTGGTCACAAACATCACTTATCCCACAAAGGCAAGGCTACCTGTGAAATGAGTCAGGTGATGTACAAGCTCAGCTGCAACCACTGGGCTGCATTCTATGTGGGCATGACAACCAACAAGCCATCTGTCCTCATGAATGGCTACTGACAGACTGTGGCCAATAAACAAGTGTGTGGGGTGGCGGGTGGAATTTAATTGTTTTATATAAATAGAATGTTATGTAGAAAAGATGCATTTCCCGGCCGATTCACCATATGTGGGGCGGTGGGTGGAATTAATTGTTATAAAAATGTTCCTATTATTTATGCAGTCTTTTGCCGTTCTCAACACTGGCTCTATAACTACAATATTGGCAACCAGAAAGTGATTAGCAAAACGTGAAGCCTGTAATTAGAATTCTTAGTGCCCACTTCATCTGAGAAATACATTTATAGCTACAGCTTATAGCTCTGAGGAATTAGGAGATTGTCTGGGATTCATAATCAAAAATGATTCTCTATAAAAGGTTCACTATATTCTGAAAGTCACAGAACAAAAAGAATCCACACAATCCAACTACCAGAGCAGTTCAGAGTCTAATGCGCTGATGCAACTATAACTGTTCAAATTAAATGTTTAAGAGAATGCTCGCCATAATTTGATGATAATGTTCATCAAACGCCACGCTATATAATGGTAGAATGTCTGTCCCGCGACGGCATGTGAAAATACGACATACGCAAACTGAAGATAGACCATTAAAGTCGTCCCCGAATTAACACTTCACTCGAAAACGATTTCATGGTTACGCGTATCCCGAGTAACTTATTACGGCATCCGAGGCTGTTTACAGCAATGATACCGACGCGACGCGACTCCCGGCACAGGTGGTGTGCTATTCAGCGTCTGGAGAGAACTGGGGCCTTTTTTCTCTCACGCAGTGTTCTTATATATAAAGCCGCGGTGCGGATGGCTAAGGGAACGCCTGATCAAAATTGCTCTCTCGACTAGCCGCTGGGCTAGTAATGCTCCACTTTAAGTTATTGAATAAATCATCGCTTCCTTTGCTGATGGCCGATGAAGCTCTCAATTTAAATGTGCATTCAGCACACAGGTAAGTAATCATAATAAAAGTCTGACGTGGCTAAGTCAAATATTTTGGGCGAGAGAATTAATTTAATTACACTACACGCAGTAGACGAGCTCTGAACTTGCCCTTTGGAGATACGCTATTGCTATAGTTTTATAGTTATTCGATTGAAACTTCTCACATCTTTATGATTATAGCGGATCTCCCTTCTACTTAAATTTAAACATCCTAGCCTTATTTATTCACCTACTTAATCTATCTTGCTTCCTTAATTTTTAAGACAAAAACCAGAAAATCATGAATTTCAACTAAAATTTTAATTTGTGAGATCCAGAATACTGTTTCTACTAAATTATTTCGCAAAAGGAATCCAAATATAAATTTTTAAGTTTCTAGCTCTTTTCTGTTGCGCCAATGATTTTTACAGAAAAACGTCCAAATTTCGAAAATGGTTAAAGTTATTGAACTGATATTCAACACATATTGATTTAGTATTACTCCTGACATGCTAGAAACTTTTCAGGTTATTTACTTGATTTGTAAAGTATTGCGCAACATTTATGACGTCAGAGTTAGTTACAGCGGATTGGCTGGCACACAATGTAAAGACTGATGTGAATTTTATAAGGCATGAGTAGGCTGCTTCCCTACAAGTGGACCACCCAGTTGCTTACTACCCAACATGACATCCTTCATTTCGATGACTGCACCACAGCCTGTGCCATATGGATCCTTCCCACCAACACCAGCTTTTCTGAATTGTACAGATGGGAACTTCCCCGCAAAATATGCTATGTTTCCGTAACCCTCCTGGGCTCGACCTTCATTAGTCATTGTCCCCATCCATCCAGCCCCTTGCCTGTTCCCATTCCAGCACTACACAGCTCTCAGTCCACCATTTCACCCACTGTTTTTATATCTCTCCTTTTCCACTACTCCCGCCCCATCCCACCACCCCTCTGCCCACTGTCTAACCTCCTGACTGCAAACAGCTGCCTTACCCTCTCTCCATGTTGTACCTGTATGCTCCCCAGCAGCATGTCACTGTCTCCTGCCCCCACCCTACTATGCCTCCCTCTCCCTGCCCACCTCAGCCTCCTCCTTACCCCCACCAAGTCGCCACTCTCAACATGCATTGATGCTTGTGCTCGCAGTGTGGCTTCAGTTGCCAGAGACTGCAGTCGTGCAGTCATGTGTGTGTGTAGGGGGGGGGGGATGGTGTGTGTGGGGGGGGGGGGGGAGGGGGGTTGTGTTTGCATGAGAGTGTGTGTGTGTCTGCCATCTATTTCTGACAAAGGCTGTATTGGCTGAAAGCTAATTTGTGACAGTGTTTTTGTTGTGCCTATCTGCGACTCAGCCTCTCCACTATATGGTGAATAGTAACTTTCCTTTTCATAATATTCTTACATTCCATCCCGTATTTTACATTGTTTGATTTAATGAAAAACGTATTTTACATGACATATTTAGTTCAGATTTACATAAAGACACATAGTAGTTGTCACACCTCTGTTCAAATACTGATTCAGATCATGGCGAACAATTGATTAAAAATACCATTGTCATTGACTATGGCATATGGTACATGAACATAATTATCTGCTACTAGGTTGCTGTACATATTTCTTTACACAGTAATAGCAATTGCTCATTAAAAATTTGAATACTTATTCAAAATTTTTTATTTCTTTTATCTACCTTGGAACATTCTTATACAGTTTACAGCCCCCAATGTTTGTTTTGACTATGTGCTGTAGCCTTATTTACTCTTTTTTCATGGATGTCATTGTACATTCTTGTATTATGTGAATGCAGATCTGAGTTAGTGCTCCTTTTTATATTAATTACACTTTTCTCTATGAAGAGGCATGGTAAAGGTAGAATATTTAGCTGTTGAAATAACTGGCTGTAGGGTATTAGGCTCGAGCTGTTGGTAGTCATTATAATGGCTCATTTTGTAGTGTGTTGATGATTTTTAGATTTGTTTTCTTATGACCCTAGAAAGTGGGTCATAGGTAATAGCAGGTGAATATAAGCAAAGTAGACAATTCTGCTATCCTGTTTAATATACACATTACTAATTACATGTAGTGCAAAGCAAGCAGAACTTAACTTGTGGATGTGGGCCTTTGAATTTAAACTTTCATCAATACAGACATCTAAAAATTTTGTGACATCTACTCTCTAAGCTTCTTTATTTTGTATTCTGAGAGCCATGTTATTTTCTGACTTTGTTTTCTTGAAATGGATATAAACAGTTTTTGAAATATTTAATGCAACTTGTTCATTTAAAATCAGTTTTGTGCATCAGCAAAGAGGGTTATGTTTGTACCATTGATTGGAATTGTGATTCATTTACATAGGTTAGAAGTAAAAGAGGCCCTAGAACACCTACATATTTTTACCAAATTCGTACAGTCTGAAAATCAGATCTGTAAGCAATTCTTGATTTCTAATGTTGGCTGAGGTAATTTTTACAGTCTGTCTTCTGTTATGGAGATAAGACTAAACCCATCTTTTCACATCTCTTTGTATACCAAAAGTTTCTAGTTTTTCTAACAGGTTATCATGTTGGAGAGTACCAAATGCCTCTGATAAGTCCAAATTTATTCCTGTTGTATTGTGCCTGTCAAGTCCAACTACCATGTGTGAGGTGTGCCAAATGAGTGTCTGAAATCTTACTTAAGTAGTAAATCGCATGATACAGAGGTCAAACACAAACACGGTAGCACTGCACAGACTTGCCTTTCAGAGCCATCCTTACTGCCACATTGAGTACCACAGGGCTCTATCTTAGGACCATTTCTTTTTCTAGTGTACATTAATGAAGCATTACTATTTGCACATGTTACCAGTCTGTTTATATAGAAGTCCATGTAAGCCTTTTTTTTTGGTATTTTAATATTCTTCCTCTTCCCTGCATTTTCATTTTAGAAATTATGCTTTTTGCGAGGAAAAGTATGATGAAGAAGGAAAAAGTCTTTATCCTGAACACTGTTGTGCATGGGAACCATACAGATCAAGGAAAAATGTTAATGTAAACTGTTCCAGAGCAACTCTTTATCAAGTGGGAGCTTATCATTCAGGAGTAACATTCAACAATAATCTGCCAGAAATTATTCAGTGCACCAATCAATCTAATGCATTCAAAAACACTATCAAATCCTTTTTTATTATTTTACAGTATGTCTGATTATATTGGTAACCAACCAGAATAATTATCTAATATTACTATCCTCTACGATGTTGTCCACCGTGTGTCATACAGTGCATAAATAAATAAAAAAGTAAGCAAATATCATTCAGGAGTATTCTAGAATAAGCTGCTGGAAATTATTAATTGCATAAGTCATGTGAATTCATTCAAAAAGGCAGTTAAAACCTTTTTTTATTAAAATATTGCTTTTATAATATATCTGATTATATGGGTAATTAACTACAATAATTGTCTAACATTCTTATTCACTAAAATACTGTCAAAAATCTGTCATACACTGTATATATAAAAGATTTCGTGGGCCAACAATAAAAAAAGTATTTAAATTATTACAGACTAAGCTATATTATTCAGTACTTTACTGATGACACTGAGTAATTAAATGATCTAAAACATTTCATTTAAAGAAATATAATTAAGATTTGAAATGTAAACAAAATGTTACATAAAATATCTATACCACTAAAAGTTACTGTGATTAAGATTAACATACCTCATTCTAAAGTTATCATTATTTTCTTATAAGCAAATGTTTTATTTTTCTAGAATTTTCTTTTAAAATCCTTTATTACAGTTTAATGACCATGATTTTTCTGTTTGCAAAAATGTATTGCTCTGTTATTTGGTCATGAAATTATTGCCAGAGAGGTTGATACCTTGTGGCCTCCCCACAGAGATCATTCCCCCCACCCCAAAGCAGTATGGACCAATGGAAGGTGTGGGATAATGTCAGCATTGGCAAGGAGAGAGGGCTGCCAATCTACATCACTGGCTGTTATTTGGCAATCATATTCAGGGAATACGAAGAGTCATGGCCAGAGGTGGTGTGGTTGCCTGTAATGAGAAGTGATGGGGGAGGAGTCAATGGTGTTGGGTCAGCTGTGGGCAGTGGTATAGGCTTGGCACTGTAGCTGTGGTTATCAAATTATTTGAAGAGTTAGTCAGTAGGCTTTCAGTGAGCTCACCTGCCGAGGAGGTTCATGAGCGCAGTGCCACAAAATCCTTCATTGTCAATGGACATTATGTCCATGGGAGTTTGGTAGTGATCAGTTCAGTTGTGTGGTTTGGAGACACATGAGTGCTTTCCATTGGGAGTTCATTGTATACCAGTTTGATTCCAACTTCTTCTGGTTACGAGTCACAGACGTTGACTGGACATCTCTGGCTCAAAAGGTTGTGATGTTCACCTGCTTTATTTCTTCATTTGTTGTCGTCGGTGTCAATCTACTGCGTTGCTATACTGGCTGAAAAATGGGGGATGGAAGTCAAACTTGGACTACTTTAAATGATCTAGTCCAGAGGTGCCCATTTGCATTTCACAGTTTTTTACTTTCACTTTTCGCAACCCCCCTTATATACATTTAATATGGCCAGTGCACTATTGTTTAACTTTCAATAAGCCTCATAAATGCCAAAACTACACAATGTTCAAAGTTAAATTTACAGAAATTACAATTAAAACTTAACTAAATAAATTAACTGAATACATCAAAAAATTGATTCTTTTTTAAAAGTTTCTTCTACTACAAGGGTTAAGCCAAATTATTCGTTTAAATCATGATATTAACAAATATCATAATGCAAACAATACTTTTGACAAAACTGTTAATTACTTTGGAATTAATTAAGAGGTGGCTTTGCTAATATGTTTTCAAATAGAGCCAAATAGATACTTTAAGATTAGTAGTATTTTGTCTTCCAAATGTTTGTAATTAGTACAGAATTTATATTTGTTTACAAGTCAACAATAGAATTTAAGTTACGAAATAATTACTGATTTCAGCCTATAACAAAAGATATTAACTAGGAATAGTTGAAATAAATTAGAAAATCATTTACAGACATAAAACGAATCACAAAACTAGATCTGGTGTTCTATTCTTTAAAACTCAGAGCCAACCTTTCCCGTTCTCGAAAATGCAGATTATGCTCATGTATGTTAGTGGTAATTAGTTAAAAGTGTAAAAATGAATTTTAAGGAGGCAGATGGCAAAACAAGAGGGGAAGTAAAAATATCCTAGCTTGCTTTGTGACATCACCCCCTCATTAGATTTATCAGACAGATATTGCAAATAGTTAACTGGGCAATTCAATGACCACAACTGACTCCAGACAGTGGGTTAAAAATCTACACACAAAAAAATATTACACACAAAATCTTATCAAAACTGTGGTACAATTTTTTTTTTTAGATTTATACCTGCATGAACTGGCCATATGAAGATCCCCATACAAAATATTTACATACAGTGTATTGTACATTTGCACAGAATATCCACAAGTTATACTTTTAATAAAAATTAATCATCTTCATCATAAGTGGTGTCCTTTTTTGGTAAACAAGGATTACATTCAAAGATACATATCACTTTATACACAACCCGTCTTGCAAACAAAGTAAATCCTCATGGGTTGCAAAAAGTTAAAGTACACTGTGCATTGCAGTTCACTCTGTTAGACAGAAAATTTCACTTGTTCAATGTTCAGTATTTTTCACAATCACTTTCACACTTTTAATGAGCTTTTAAACATTTTCTCACCAAGTTGTCCATGCCTTCAATAGGTGCAAGCGCCAGTTAGCAAGGAAATGCACTGCTGTAAGTTCCCTTGGAGATGGTTCTCCTCTGCCACAGTACATGAAAAAATTAGACAAAATACCCAACTTTAGTACACTCACTTTTACTTCTAAATATAAGGAAAAACATGTTTTGCTATAAAAATGATAGTCATTATTTCATAAATAGATATATTATATAGTTCACATAACAGTGCAATAATTAGCACTAAAATTGACAATAGTATGAAAGGTGTGGACAAGTAAAAATTTCAAATCAAGTCTCATTACACTATAAAATATTACTTTAAGTCATAACTATCTGAAACTGGTTTAACTCGAAAGATTTTCTTTGTTTCTTTCCATTTCAAAATATCAAAAACTCAAGACATGCAGTAGCATAGATTTACTATTTATTTAATTATTATCCTCTGAATCAATACTGTACATGACATGGTGATGCACAAAGATACATTTGATGTTGGACATTCTGATAATTTGCTGGCACGAAGTAATATGCCAAAAGTTCACACGAACATGAGCTTACATACATATTTTCTGAGAAGTTATGGACACACAAATTTACGGACACACAAATTACATACTCAGTTACACATTTGTATTTTAGTGCTATATTCCTCTAACACATATACACAACAGTACCTGGTTGGATATTCTTTCTGCATTTAATTTGCTTAGTTGCAAATGATATAGATGCAACATTTTTGCACATACTTGCATTAATGTTTTACTCTTTACAAAATTCTTTGCTGCAGTTTGTTTCATGTTTCTTTCCACCCATGTGGAGCAGAAATTCACTTGCACTGTAGAAACAATGATCAAGTATGAATGGTTTTAATTTTTTATTAAATACAGTCAAGGACTTACTGTTTTTTATATCTGATGGCAGGCTATTGTACATTTTAATGCCTTTGTTGCAGGGAGAGTTTTTAAAGGCAGAGGTGTGCATTTCTTTAACATGGAGTTCCATTTTCTGTCTAGTACCATAGTCGTGGACATTTATATTTTTATTAAATTTTGCAATATTACTTTTTACAAATTTGCATAGTTCTAGTATATGCAGGCTGCCAAGGGGTAGGATGAGCAACTTTTGGAAGAGAGGTCTGCAGCTATCAGTCGTCTTTGCTTTGTTCATTTTTCTTATAGCTCTCTTTTGGGTGAGGAGGATGTTTGGGTTATGTGTAGAGTCTCCCCAGAACATAATACCATACTGAATTACACTGTGGAAATGTGCATAGTAGGCTGTGTGAACAGTTTCTGAGTTTGTGCAGTATGCAAGGATTCGTATGGCATAACACACTTGGTTTAGCTTACTATTAGTTTTATTAATGTGTGTTTGCCATTTTAGATTGTCCTGAATCCATAGGCCTAGAAATCTTGTTTCTGTATTTGGGGATATTTGGGAACCATGTAATTTCATATCAGGCATAATTTTATTTGATCTTAGGTGGAAGTTTAGGTAAGTGGTTTTCTTTGTGTTAACTATGAGCGTGTTTTTCTCAAACCAATCACCAAGTTCATCTGTATTTCCATGTTCATGTTCATTTTTGCTTGTTATGAGGATACTGGTATCATCTGCAAAGAGTGCACTGGTGAGGGTATTGATGTTTGACAGTACGTCGTTTATGTACACAAGAAAGAGCACTGGTCCAAGTATTGAGCCTTGGGGCACACCTTGTGTAATATTGAAATAGTCAGAGTAGTATGTTATGATATGTCCTTGGTTGTTGTGTTTTATTGACACTTTTGGTTTCCTATTTGTCAGGTATGAGCTGAACCAGTTTAGTGGGGTGCCTCTGATGTCATATGACTCCAGTTTGTTGAGAAGAATCTGTGGTCTATGACATCAGATGCCTTGGACAGATCTAGGAAGATCCCAACAGATTTTTGTTTTTTGTCTAGAGCATCTAGGGTGGACTGTAAATACTCATATATGACAGTTTTCGTGGATTTGTTTTCTCTGAAACCGTGCTGGGCATCAGATAGTATCTGGTTCCTATCAAGAAAATTTATTAGTCTTTGGTGAACTAGTTTCTCCAAAAGTTTACCAAACACAGGTAACAGCGATATGGGTCTGTAATTTTCTGGGTTGAGTTTTTCACCTTTCTTAAAGACTGGGATGACTTTAGCCACTTTCATGCATTTTGGAAATGTACCCACCATCGACAATGAGTTGTACACATTTGAGAGTGGGAGAGCTATTTTGTTTATGCAGTTTTGATGATAAAATCTGGGATGTCATCAATTCCAGATGAAAATTTATTCTTGAGTTACTTTGCACTTAGTACAATTCCTTCAGGAGTAGTTTCCCAGAAGAATATATATTCTACAGGAGTTGTTATTTTGTTTTGTCTGTTGGGTGTGGGTTTGTTGAAGCTTTGTAACAGATTTTTAATATTATTTTCATAGTAATTGTTGAAGATATTTGCAATTTCTTGTGGATTAGTAACTCTGGTGTTGTTGTGGATCAGGATAGTGTTTGCATGTTTACGTGGCTGTTGATTTGTTTTGTTCCTTATAATGTTCCACACTGCCTTGGTTTTGTTCGAGGATGTTGCCACATAGTTGTCATTTGCTGTTTGTTTTGCCAGTACTATGACTTTTTTAAGGATTTTGACATATCTCTTTAGATACTTCAATAGATCTCTCTTCCTTCTGCAGGAAATCTTTATACCAGTTGTTAAACATAGTTTGTTATTGGGTTCTTTTGATGTGGTGCATTTCAGTTTAAGAGGAAAGGCAATATTGAAGTGATATAGAAAAGTGTTTAGAAATGATTCCATTTTGTTGTCTGTATCATCTGCTTCATATACTTTGTTCCATGTATCTGCAGCTAAGGAATCATGAAGATTTTCATGTTTTCATTGCTGTAGTTTCTTACTTTAGTTGTGTATTTGTTGTTGCAGTCTAAGGAGAGAACATTTGTAAGGTACTTGGCCACAGTAATCACTATAGCCTGTGTTCACAGGTTCGACTCTGTGGTAGGGACAGCTTACAAATATCTGGTCAAGTGTGGTTTTGATGTTGTTTTTGCACCTTGTGGGGAATGTTACTGTGGGATTCAGACTGAATGAGTTAGTGAGATTCAGTAGGGATCGATTCACACGCCATGTAGACTGGAAATCAACATTGATATCACCACATAAAATTAGTACCTTTTTGTTTTGGTGAAGTCTGTTTAGGAGTATTTCAATGTTTTTTAGGAAGACATATACATTGCCTGTTGGAGAACAATAGATACAAGTTATGATTATATTTGCTTCTAGAATTTTGATTACAGCTGCCTCAAAGTCGTTTTCTTTATTTAAGTGGTCAAACTGGTCAAAACTTCTATAGTTTACAGAATTTTTTATAAGTATGGCAGCACCTCCACCTTTCTGGATTTTCCTGCAGAAGTGGGAAGCTAATGTGTAAGCAGGTATGCCAGCTGAACTAATTTGGTCTGGTTTCAGCCAATGTTCTGTAATGCAAATTACATTTACATATTGTAGGTCTGTTGTGATTTCTGCAAGCTTGTTTGTTATTGACCGCACATTTTGGTGGTATATGGAGAAGTTGTATGTATGTGGACACTGACAGCTCTTTTTTGTCACCTCTGTGGAGGTAGGGGGCTTGGCCATAAAAAATGTTCTAGATTTAACATCCTACCCTCATTGGCGTAACCTGTACGGTTTACACTGGTTTTGTCTTTGGGTGCAAGGTTTTTTACGGTTATGTTTTGTTCCTTAAATCTAAGTGGTATTATAGGACCACTTTGCCCTTTCTTTTGCTCTACATATTGTGATATTTGATTTGCAATTTCTCCTCTGCCAACCATTACGTTATATATATATATATATATATATATATATATATATATATATATATATATATATATATATATATATATATATATATATATATATATTAAAAAATAGAGCCATTATACATAACTTAATTACTATTCAAATCAAAATTACTGGGTTGGAAGTTGTGCCAAATCTTCACCCCATTTCATTTTTTCATTTCATTTTATTATCTTGCTGTTTACATGTTGTAAGAATAATCACAACAAAGTTATCATACAAGTACTACAAACATAATAATGGAATATCATTTTCAAGGCATTTTTAAAAGTACAAGTTCAGACATGTAAATTAAAAAATTTTGCAATAAATTTACGCACAATCAAAGTACTCATCTACATCATAAAAAATTTTGCTTAAAAGATAATTTTTAAGCTCAGTTTCAAATTTTACTTCATCTATTATTTCCTTCATGTACACTGTCAGAGCATTGTAAGTTTTATTCCGAAAAAACTTACATGCTTTTGGGTTTGTGTTGTCCTTACCCTTTCTACATACAAATTCTTATGACTTCTAGTATTATAATTGTGGCAGTCCTCATTTGAATGTAGATTTTTCATATGTGCTCTTGTACACAGAATGCTTTTAAATATATAGTGATGGTATTGTGAGTACTTGTAGTTGTTTGAAAAGGGGCCTACAGTGAGTTCTTGGAGAATTATGTATTATGATTCATATACCTCTTTCCTGAAATTTGAAGATATCTATTAAGCTTGATTTAGTTTTACCCCAGAACACTATGCCGTAAGGCTCGATGGACTGAAAGTAATTAAAATACACTAGTCAAGTACACTCTGTGCTGCATACTCTAGATAATATCCTCAATGCAAAACATGCCGAATTGAGCCTATGGGATAAATACTTGAGATGGTATGTGATCTGAGGCTTTCCCAGCAAATGTGCCATATCCAAGGTTCTTGGGTGTCCAGCCAGATCTGATCGTCAAAGTTCCACGATATTTTGGCGAATAACTGTTCCACCATCATCAGGTGGTGCTGATGGAATGATCGTCTGCACTGTGACTATGGTATTTATGTCTGCAGAGTCCCGAGTCATAGTCCGATGCGCACGACTGGTGGAGCACTGCGTGGTGGGAGGGGTGGGGGTAGCTTCAGCCATGCCCGGTGGTAGGCGCAGTTCATCTCCATCCACTGTGGCAGAAGGATCTCACGTCCGCTCGCGCCGTTGCTCTTTGATGGTGTTTAAGTAATCGGCCAGGAAGTTTCATATCAACACACACTCCACTGCAGAGTGAAGTTCTCATTCTGGAAACATCCCCCAGGCTGTGGCTAAGCCATGTCTCTGCAATATCCTTTCTTTCAGGAGTGCTAGTTCTGCAAGGTCTGCAGGAGAGCTTCTGTTAAGTTTGGAAAGTAGGAGACGAGATACTGGCAGAAATGAAGCTGTGAGGACAGGGTGTGACTCGTGCTTGGGTAGCTCAGTTGGTAGAGCACTTGCCCATGAAAGGCAAAGGTCCCGAGTTTGAGTCTCAGTCCTGCACACAGTTTTAATCTGCCAGGAAGTTTCATATCAGTGCACACTCTGCTGCAGAGTGAAATTCTCATTCTGGTGTCACCATTTTGTTTGAGATCTGTTAGCTTCATGAGGAAGAATGAGAGGCTGAGTATCATCTGCCACCTCTTACTCAAAAGCTGCCACCTATAGCTGAGTCAATGCTGTCTGTGGTGATCTGAGCACCTGATAAATGTTGGGCTAGTAAAATTGCTACTAGAAGACATTCCTTACAGTGGTTGAATGCCAATTGCATGTCTGTTTTTCATACCAGTTTTCATTTTTCTTGCATATGTGGACCTGCAAGGGCAGTGACAGCATGTTTCCGTACCAGTTTTCATTTTCCTTGCATATGTGGACCTGCAAGGGCAGTGACAGCATGTATCAAGTGCCATCAGTAGAAATTTTGGATACCAAACAATCAGCAAGGACCATGACAAGTTCATGGTGGTAGCAACAGGAGAATAAGTTCTGTTTGGTCCAGTGAAGAATGAGAGAGATTTGGCAAGTGGGATTTACGTGTGTATGATAAATCCTTTCCCATGAAAATTTCCTTCTTTCATACCTCCTTCGAGTTACCACAGATGATGTGTCATTGATTTCATTTGTGCTAGGATTGCAGTACGTGCAAGGTGCCCAGTTGCTTCCACCATCCTGAGTGGAATGTGTAGTGAATCGACTGTTTCCAGTCAATCAGTATGCCATAGCATCAGTAAGTTGCAACAAAGCCAGCTGCAAGCAGGCAAGTGTGTTATGCATTGCAAAGCAAAATACAACTGACAGGCATTTCATAGCAGAGCCAGCTGGGTGTGGTATAGCAACAGCTGATGCTGCAATATGCTGGTGGAAGGACGGAGGCCTTTCCTCACTTACCATTGCAGAAGTGTTTAGAGTATGTGCCTTAAGCCCTAAACAAACTTAGTCTAGAGTGTACAAGCACTTAGCCATTTTTGTACCAAAATACTCTCATCTTAGCATCACAGCCTACACAATGATCTTGTGACATCCATAGTGGCATTCAGAAATGCAATATGGGGCCCACTACTTGACCATAGGACATGGCAGCTTGTGCTGAGTCATGAGAGAGCTACCACCAGAGCAGAGAGCTGCCTGCTCACTGGAGGGAAGTCATGGCTGCCCCCACACAGCTGCACTGTCATCACAGTCACAGCAGAAGACATTGCTGACAGTGTCAGTCTAGAAATGCCACTTTTAGCCCTTCTATTTGCACTGTCATAATTTCTGGAGATCTGTGGTTTGTCATGAGAGGCAACTGGATGCCTCCGTCTAACTGTTACCGATGTACTACAGTCAACAGCCAGAATAAAGAAGTTAGTTAAACAAATCTACTATCATCCTGACATGTCATTTCACTCTCCATGGGTGACAATCAAGGAGTCACCTAACACTAGTGCCAAATCACTGACATAGCCTTCTTAGAGCATCATCTAAACCTACAGCCCACAGTATGTAAGTCCAAAAATTTTGACTGTATTTTGGTCATGGAGAATCGGTTTGACAGTCGTGCATTTTGTAAAGCAGATTTCATTGTGAATAGAGGACCAGTGGGGTGTCTAGTTTTAGAGGTAACAGAAGTCATGATTGGTTAGTGACTGTTAGATGTGCACAGTGTAACCTTGAGGGGTACTCAGTGCCATGTACAGAGTTCTGGTAAAATGTTATACATGTAATTGTTGGAGGCATATGGATAGGCAATGCCAGGAATTGAGATGGCTCATGATTATATGTAAGAATTCAGATAATGTATATTGTTTTCTTGTCTTGTGAGTGTTAGTTCTCAAAATGAGTGTTGTCAAGGACAAAGCTTCAACAGGACTACAGACACAAGATGTGTCAGAGCTGGAATCAGTACACATATTGTTAGAAAAAGTAGCACAGTTAATAGCAGATAAAACAGAGCTGTGTGTGTTGATTGAATTGCAATCATTACAGTGAGTTGTAGATTTGTCTGTCACAAGTTTAATTGCTCCTTTTTCTGGTAAGGCAACCAAGGATACACAGGCCTTTGTGAGAGATCTTTGAACTCTGGCTGAAATGGCAGGTTGGTCTGTTAAGGAATTATTGAGTGTTGCAACATTGAGAATAACGGGGAAAGCTAAAACTTAAGGGGACCACAACATTTCAAAGATTTAAAGAAGGATTAATTCAGAGATACACAAAACAAAATAGTACCAGACACTATATAGGTAACAATTAGGGGTAATAACTAAGAGGAATACAGAACTAGTGGAACAATTTGCAGACAGGATAAGGAAAATTAATGGATGTGGCTATGCATTAGGAAACAATGCTGCAGTCTATGAAATTATTTTCAAGAGGCTGATCAGAGGGTGCTTGATGCTTTTTTTAAGAGGATTGCATGCAGAAGATGTATACAGACAGGGAATCTGATGTATTTGCTCACAGGAGTGCAATTAGCTGTAGTAGAGTGTGAGGAGATCAGTTTGTCAACTGGAATGCAGGGTAAACAGATAGTGATTCCAGCAAGTATTAAATGTTTCAGGTGTGGATGAATGGGGCATGTAAGGAGATAGTGTTGCCATCCTTAGGATGATGTGAATAAAGTAAGAGGAAGTAAGAGTTTTTGATGTAGAGGCAAGGGGAAGAATAAGGGGTTAAATGCTAACAGGAACCCCAGGTCCATCTATAGTCATTCCCAGTAAGATTGGATACTATAAAATCATATTCAGAAGTCTATTGTGTGATAACAGGAACAGTAGAAAAAAGGATTACAGGAGATTATTGGACACAGAGCAGCGTGTGTCAGTTTTCAGGAGTGATATGCTGAAATGTATTCAATAAGACCCATCATGGTACATATTTTGTGGAGTGGGGGATAAAGATATCACACTGTTAGGACCAGTGGACATAGACTTTTGCTGGATATAGTTCAATTTAAACCATGTGTAGAGATTGTGCCACATATGAGTGAGAGCTACGATATGATTCTAGGATTAAATTTCTTATATTAGCATTGTGCAATAATCGATCTTTGGCAACGTAGGGCGGAACTTGATGGAAAAATGTTTCAGTTAGGTGAGGCCATTGCCAGTGTAGCAATATCATTAGGGGAGTCTGTAGTGAAAGATGAACCAATTGAACTGCAAATGATCACACTACCGCTTGATCTGCCTGACTGTGTACCTAAGGGTACTAGGAACTCAGAGTTAGTGTTGAGTCTAGCTTGCCAGTAGGAATTTAGTGTATGATGGAACCATTAGAAGAGAATGAAATATTAGATCAGGTGGGATCCATAGTTAAAAGAGGTATTATACATGTACAAGAAATAAATGATGAAAATAAGGTACTTGTTTCTACAGATAATATTATCATAGAGTGTATAGAATTAACAAAGGGGTTGTTAATTGCTAATATTGATTACTGAAGGAAGAAGAATAGGACATGAGGGGTGTCAGCCATGGACAGTTGCCAGATGCCACTGAGACTGCATTATGAGGAAAAGTAAAGTACCAAGAGGGAAGCAATACGGAATGGATGCAAAAATTACTTTTGAAATTTTAGGGCTTATTTTTTCCAAAAGGGCCATTACTAGCCACACATATTACACGGCACCATGTACCAATTCGAAATGAGTCACCAGTCTACCACAAACTTTATAGAATATTTAGTTACTTGCAGCCAATTTTGGAGGAATTTGTTGATCAACAGTTGAAAGATGGAATAACTGAAGAAAGTAATAGTGCATGGGGGGGGGGGGGGGGGGGCAGGAAAAGTCATGATGACAAAAAATAAACAGATGGAACACAAAAATATAAGTTTTCTTATGATTATAGACATCTAAATGAGAACAACATAACACACCCCTACCCTTTGCCAAACGTCACAGAAACCTTGGACCATTTAGGGCAATGCAAATATTTTTCAACAATGGATTTGAAGAGTGGTTATCACCAGCTAGAGGTTGCACAGCAGGATCGACACAAAACAGTGTTTTTGGCATCCTGGGGACACTACCAGCTCAGAGGAGTGCCATTTGGTTCAAATGGCTCTGAGCACTATGGAACTTAACATCTATGGTCATCAGTCCCCTAGAACTTAGAACTACTTAAACCTAACTAACCTAAGGACATCACACAACACCCAGTCATCACGAGGCAGAGAAAATCCCTGACCCCCGCCGGGAATCGAACCCGGGCGCAAATGCCATTTGAACTAAAAGATGCACCTGAAACTTTTCAGAGATTGTTGGACAGAGTACACAGACGTTTAAAACCATAGCAAAGCTTAGTATATCTCAATGACATAATCCTTCAAGGGTGTGATATGGAACAGCATATGCAGTAATTTAGGAAAGTATTCCTAAGGTTAAAGTCAGAAAAGGTAATAATGAGTACACAAAAGTGTAATTTTGCGATGGAAGCATACCTAGGTAGCATACCTAGGTCATATCATAGGTAAAGATTTTGTTAAGACAGACCCAAGATTAATAAGAACTGTACATGAATTTCCTGTACCAGAATATGTAAAGGAGTTGCAAACATTCTTAGTAGTCACAAACTATTAGCACTGGTTCATAAAAAGATTTGCAAACATTGCCAGACTATTGGCACAGTTGTTAAAAAAGGGTACTAAATTTCTGTGGTCAGAAGAATGCCAGCATGCTTTTGAGGAGCTAAAAGAAGCTTTGACACTGAGTCCAATGTTGGTATTTCTGGTTTATGGATTTTGATAGAGAATTTGTTTTATCATGTGATGCATCAAACCACACTCTTGGCAGTGTGTTGCCATGAGAGGTAGAAGGCACAGAACATTCATTAGCTTATGCATTAAGACAACTAATTTCTGGAGAAAGAAATTATTCCACAATGGGGAAAGAAATGTTAAGATTTATTTATGGAATCACATCTTTCAAATGTCATCTGTATGGTAAAGAGTTTAGAGTAATAACAGATCATGCAGCATTAAAATGGCTGTTGTGGTTATGGGTTTTAGTGTTGCAGGACTGCCGAATCCAATGATGCACACTATACCACATGTAATAAACACTATTTTATTACTCAGAAGCACACATATACAGTAGATACATTCGTGATTCTCTGTCCACATGTGTACACTTTCACGTACGGCCACAGACTGCTGCAAAGAGCTTGGCGAAACAAAGATATTACATGCGACTTGGTTGATAGTCACCACAGGGTTAAAGGATCCTTCCAGTAGGTTGACACCATGGACAGCAAGACTAAGTGAATTTGATTTAAAAGTCATGCACAAACCTGGGAAGAAGCACAAAAATGCTGATGGCTTAAGTAGAAAAGTAGCAGTATTCCATATTGGGTGCAATGAGCAAAAGGAATGGCAAACTGCACAGAGAGCAGATGAAAAATATAATCAGTATTTTAAACAGTAACAGTTTTGTGTGCAGGATGTGTTCCTATGCAGAGAAATAAAGTTGAGGTTATGGGTAATGGTACCAGTGAAGATAATAAATACAGTGCTACAAGAAGCTCACGATCACATATTAGCAGGTCATGGAGATTGCAGATCTACCAACAGAAGAGTAGCAGAAAGGTATTGGTGGAGGAATAGGGAGACAGACATAAGCCATATGTGGGGAATTACATACAGTGTCCACAGAGAACATATTTGTGTCTAACAAGAGTGCCATTACAGAGGTTACCTGAAGCATTAGCACCATTCAAATTTCTGGGGATTGAGGTTTTAGGTCCATTCAGTAAAACACCTGCAAGGAATAACTATGTACTCACAATCAGAGATTATTTCTCAAGACATGTTGAAATGGTCATGATGCCAAACCAGCAGGCAGCAACAGTGGCACAAGCACTACTGAATAACTGGGTAGTGAAGTTTGGAGTGCCTGAAAGAACATCATATCAGCTCTGTTCAAGGAATTTTGTGAGTTACTGAATATGAAGAAGTTAAGTATGAGTCCTTTCCATCCGCAAGCCAATGGAAGAACTGAAAGAGTGTATAGGACAATTGGTTAGATGCTTGCATACTATGTTGAGTCACATCATGCCAACTGGAATGACTATTTAAGTAGGTTGTCTCTGTCTACAACTCAAAACAGCATAAGAATACAGGATTATTGCCATATGAAGTAGTGTATGGTCATAAAATGCCATCACCATTTGACATATTGAATATTAAGAAAGGAGTGACTAGAGAGTCTATTAAGGAATTTGTCAGAGTAACTAGGGAAATTTGGAATAGAGTACATAGGGCAAATACATAAGTACTGGAGAAACAGGAAGAAGCACTTGGCCATATGACAAGAATGCCATAGTATAAGGTTGAACAGTGGGTAATGCTGTCAACTTCGCATATGCTGAAGGGAAAGACAAAGAAGTTTTTTGCAAACTATCAGGGATGATACCAAGTGGTAGAGACTACATATCCATTAAATGTCAAGATTCAATTGCTGACAAGAATGACAATTGTACATGTAGGGCATTTGAAAACTTTTTAAGGGAGTCTGGAAATTATTCCAGGTATAGGAGATGCAGACCAGGAAGGGAGGATGAGGAGAAAGGAGAAATGTATCAGAAGATAAACAAGAGGTTGTGAGTGAATGAGGGAAATGGTAAGGAGGAATCCTTATGGATTAAGACATAAGAGATAATTTTTTTTTCTTTTTTTATGTTGAGGTTAAGTGTACATTTAGTGTAATTAGTATAAGCAGCTGTGGAGCACCAATGAATTTAAGGGGGAGGAAAGTAATAGGTACTCTTGCCCATAGGAGAGGTGCAGAGAAAGCAAGATGATGCAGTTCATAGCAGGACAAATGGCCTTTATTGGGGTGGAAGTGTTATAGGACCAACACCTGGAAGGGAGAGTGCGGTTCACTAAGCAGGTAGATGTAGTGATTGCCAGTCATCACTGGGTCATATGGGTGATATTCAGCTCAAGGGAGATGCCTGGGTGATATTCAGCTCAAGGGAGTTGAGAAGATTGGAAGAAGCATTCAACAGATTCTGTTAGGGAGTGGAAAAGCATGGGATACTCAAAGAAAGTGCCAGGCCATGTGTGAGAATACATGGAGTATGAGAAATTAAGAAGTGAGATGACCCAGGCTCTGAAGGTTATTTGACATACACAAAGGAAGAGGGGTTGGATTGGTGCTGGAGGTGGGCTTATGAAAATAATATTGACTACCACAACTGACTCGAGAAGTAATGCAGTATGCCAGAGGTACAGAAGATGCAGTTAATCAGAATATCAGGGAACTACAAACTGGAATAGAAGTCTTAAACAGGGAAGTAGTAATGGCAGAATGGTTGCAGTCTGTAGAAGTTATTGTTTGGGTAGTATGATGGGAAGTAACAGAACTACAGGAGGCTATTCAGCAGGCTTTAAGAGATCAATGGAGGTAAACTTGTTGGCACCAGAGCAGTATTTAGAGGGTCTAAAGAAACTGGAGAAGGAACTACCACCAGAGCTGGGGTTGGTATTAGAACCTGAGCACAAAAACTTACCTTTTTATTTCAAGAGAACCACAGTATCCGTGAGAACTAACAGAAGAAAAGTTTCCATTTCTATACCAGGAACAGCAAAATAATCACATTACAAGTGCTGCATAGTTCAAGCATATCCTGTCAAGTGGGGGATATTGAAGAGATTTGAAAGAGCAAAAACACAGCAACTATTATTAATTGCAAAAGACAAGAGAAGATATGTAGAAATGGGAGAAGTAAAGTTACAAAAATGCTACCAAGGGGACATCGCAGTCTGTCTGAATATGGTAATAAGAGAAAGGTAGAATCCCTGTGCTGTGAAATTGCTAATGGGACAAAAGGAGGTAAGAAAATGCAATAAAGAAGTAATTGAGCTGGAATTGTAACTTTGGCAGATCAAGGTGCAGTGGTTGTACTCTACATTTGATAAGATGGCAGTAGTGGCTAGTTGTTTTGATCAGGGGAAGCTTATGTCAGCAAAGAGGATAGAATTAAATGGGAGTAACTTGCTATTAAATAGAACAGCATGTGAAACAATGGGACCTACTTTCCAGCTGCCCTCCATGATTTCAGGGATAACTCACCTGAATATTTCACAGCCTTGTTTGTAATGGCCAGAGTAGCCCATGGAAGTTCTACCTGCCACAAATCTCACCAGCTTAAATCAAACTCTAGAGCCCAAATTAATGCAGTCTACACACACACTTCTGAGCCAGCATGGGGGATGAGTCTCACTGTAAACCTTATTGCATGCAGCAAGTAAATTTTTGTTGGAAAAATCAGTACCACAGTGAGATAACACTGACTATTGTCATACCAACCACCACAGTGGCACTTGTTCTGTTGAATGTAGTCCTTGTTTTGGTACATAGCCAATGAAGCAAAAGTCTGAGTTTGGATACCCTGAGCATAAGAGCAGCAGAAGGAAGATGAATGCACAAGTGGGTAGTGTTAAGGATAACTGATTCATTTTAGCTTATAAGTTTGGAATAGAGAGTTAGAGGTTATCGTGTAAGAAGCCTAGTACTGAAGTAAGTTCCATTGTGTTTGAGTTAAGGAGAAGGGCAAGAGACCCTGTAGAAATATGTAAGATTAAACAATAGGGTTAAGGAATCAATAGTTAGAACAATTCTTAAGAGGCAAAGCAGGGCAAGTAGGGCTGGTCGCCAGGAACTCTGGTGTGAAGGATAATCTAGTTTGATCAACCCAAGGGACCAGGTCTTGATAAAAAAGAGGGGAGTGTAATGTAGTATATTAACCAAATTCAGTCAAAAAAAGTACATCAGAGTGGAAGTGAGTTGCAACAGAACCAGTAACAAGCAGGCAAGAATCATTGTGAAACAAAACACAGCTGACAGGTTTTGCAAAGCAGAGGCAGCTGGGTGTGGTGTAGCAACAGCTGATGCTGCAGTATGCTAGCAGAAGGATGGAAGCCTTTCCTCACTTGCCACCATGGAAGTCTTTAGAGTATGTTCCTCAGGCCCTAAATGAACATATTCTTGAGTGTATATGTACTCAGCCATTCATGTACTAAAATATTCTTGTCTCAGTGTCACAGCCGATGCCATAAGCCTGTGACACTCATAGTGATGGCCTGGAATGCAGTATGGGGTCTGCTATTCGACCACAGAACAGGACAGCCTGCCCTGAGTCAAGAGAGCCATCACTGGAACAGAGAGCTGCCTGTTCACTGAAGGGAGCTCACAGCCACTCGCATGGTACTGTCAGCTCTGCCAGTACCACAGTTGCTTCCAGACATCACTGACAGTGTCATTCAAGTGACATCCCGCTCAACCCTGCTCTTTTCACTGTCAGCAATGCCAGGCATCTATTGCTTTCCATGAGAGGCAACTGGAAGCCTCCACCAAGCTGTTCCTGATGTACTATAGCTGAGGGCTGGAATAAAGAAGTTAATTAAACAAATCTACTGTCATCTTCATGTCTCATTTCACTCTCCATGGGTGACAATCATAGAGTCATCAAACTAAGTTCTGAGTAATGTTCACCAACCTGCAATCTTCTGTAGCTGTTGTCCCCTGTGCAGAAAACAGTGCCTAGGTCATGAATCTATTATCTTGAGGCTGTTGTAAGCTGTTAGCAAGGAAATGGCATTGTGTAAATAATAAAAGTTTGAACTAGAATGTTTAAAGAGGATGCCACTCACTTTTTATCAACACAACATGAGAAACTGCACAATTATGGTGAACTGTATGAATCATAAGCACACTCATCTTTAGAAAAAAACAGAACATGTTGAACAACTAGAGATAGGATGTTCATATTCACAGGACATGTGTATTAGTTTGTTCTGCAGAAATGGTTAGCATTTCAGTCACCTCGTTTCTGTATGTGCCCTGTTGCCTAGTAGGTACCACCATCAGCCCTGATAACTTGTTCCATGCATGATGGCATCAATGTGTATAAGGTGTGAATGGTATCCTGTGGTATAGCTATCCACTCTGCACTCACCGTGTTCCAAAGTTAATCTGTTGTGGTTAGCATTGGATCATAGCACTGGCCCCATCATTTTACCATATTCCTCATATGGGGCCAGAGCAAAAGGTGACATCTTGTGACACCAAGAAGGCATGTGGTCGTGCAGCAACATGTGGTCATGCATTTTCTTGCTGAAAAATGGTGTCTGGGGTGTTGTGCAAAAAGGGTATGGCTACAGATTGCAAGGTATCATTCACGTAGGTCATGTTTGTCACTGTGCCTTGGACACACATCAGCTGTGATTTGTGGTTGTACTCAATAGCACCCCGCACCGTAAGGTCTTGAGTCGGTGCTGTATGTCAAGTGTCAATGCAGTCACTGTGATGCCGCTCACCCTGCCTATGGTGAACCAAAATTTGGCCATCATTTTCAAACAAACAGAACCCGGATTTGTCTGAAAACACTATCTGATGCATTTCCTGTTCCCAGTGACATCATTCCACACACCATTGTCCTCCAGATTTTGGATGATGCATACATAACTCATGCCACAATAAGTGGCAACTGACTATCACCCTGATAGTGTCTGATGTGTTTCACTGTACCACTGTTGTGCCAGAACCGAGTAGAATGCTGATCTGCCCTATAAATGTCAGTCATTTAAAGTGCTGATCCTTTGGGGGGGGGGGGGGGGAGGAGTACAGCCTTCCATGAACCGTTCAGCATACACCTGTTGCGCTAGCTAAACACCTCGCCCCACATGAGCAGCAATTTCTGAGATGGATATATGACATTCTCTGATGCCAGTTATGTACCCTCCTTCAAACTCACTGATTTTATGGTACAGTTCATGCATTCATCTGTGAGGCATCCTGCACATCTGTTCAAGTCACACTGATCCACTACTTTCAATTTAGGGTGACGAGAGCCACAGGCATAATTTACTGTGTTCCACACTGATATCAATATTGACCTTGAACCCACACACTGACATGGTTCAAATGCTAATCATTTCTGCAGAAAATACTAATGTACATGTCCTGTGAATATGAATGTCCTATCTCGAGTCATTCAAGGTGTTCAGTTTATTTTTTTAATATTATTATTTTTTTAACTTGAGTGTAATTACCATTTTTCACACTTTCTCAGAAGACAAATAAAATAATGAACTATGTGTTTGCATATTTACTATCAAACTAGTTCTCAATTAATGTCCAAAAATTGCTAATTAATTTCTTAACTAGTACTGACCATGTCAGAAAACATGGCTGTGCTCCATGACTACCGATCATGAAAGTCTTTTTGTTGTGCCTGTCTGTGACTCAGCATCTCTGCTATATCGTGAGCAGCAACATTCCTCCTCATAATATTGTTACATTCCATCACGTATTTTCCATTATTTGATTATTGTCCTCATTAGTCTTTTATGAAGATATGAGAGGAGCGAAGATTACAATAAACTTTCTAATTTACTTAGCTTATCATGTAGAGTTGGCTCCAGATCTCCTTGTCTAGGTATCTGATTCTTGATGCTGAAAATGTCACATTTTAGATCCTCATGGTTGAATTGATCTAAATAAATTTGAAGATCATTGCTGCAGAATTTTTGTTTTACGTAAATATGTTTTCTCACATTTTAGTATCTCACACAGTCTTTTGGTTTTTTCTCATTAACAAAGCCAAAATTACATTATTTACAAAAAATATAAAAATATGTCTGATCACATCAGAGGTATGCCTATGGCTCTCTCACTGTGTGGAAATAATCATATTCCAAAGAGTTACAAATGAATTTCTATTAATTTTGATTATTATGTCATAAATGAATCCAGAAATAAATATAGTAACCAGTGCAGTATTGTGTAATTAATAGCAGAAATTTTAAGTGTGCCAATAGTTCATAATTTCAAATGTTTCAAAAAAAAATTTAACTGTACATTCAGAACTAGTACTTATCAGTTATAATATCAAAACTAAAACATTTTATAAATTAATTCATTTTCATAAATTTTAGCTTGAAATATAACTTACTATGTATAAAATTGTATGAAAGTTTTCAGAAAAGCATCCAAGATAATATTCACTTGTCCAAAATTTGAAAAATAATACTGGTTTTGACAACTGCTGTTGTTTCCAGAATGAGATTTTCACTCTGCAGCAGAGTATGCACTGATATGGAACTTCCTGGCATATTAAAACTGTGTGCCCGACCGAGACTCGAACTCGGGACCTTTGCCTTTCGCGGGCAAGTGGTCTACCATCTGAGCTACCGAAGCACGACTCACGCCCGGTACTCACAGCTTCACTTCTGCCAGTATCTTGTCTCCTACCTTCCAAACTTTACAGAAGTTTCATATCAGCACACACTCCGCTGCAGAGCGAAAATCTCATTCTGGAAACATCCCCCAGGCTGTGGCTAAGCCATGTCTCCGCTATATCCTTTCTTTCAGGAGTGCTAGTTCTGCAAGGTTCGCAGGAGAGCTTCTGTAAAGTTTGGAAGGTAGGAGACGAGATACTGGCAGAAGTGAAGCTGTGAGTACCGGGCGTGAGTCGTGCTTCGGTAGCTCAGATGGTAGAGCACTTGCCCGCGAAAGGCAAAGGTCCTGAGTTCGAGTCTCGGTCGGGCACACAGTTTTAATCTGCCAGGAAGTTTCAACTACTGTTGTTGTTGTTGTTGTGATCTTCAGTCCTGAGACTGGTTTGATGCAGCTCTCCATGCTACTCTATCCTGTGCAAGCTTCTTCATCTCCCAGTACCTACTGCAACCTACATCCTTCTGAATCTGCTCAGTGTATTTATCTCTTGGTCTCTCTCTACAATTTTTACCCTCCACGCTGCCCTCCAATACTAAATTGGTGATCCCTTGATGCCTCAGAACATGTCCTACCAACTGATCCCTTCTTCTAGTCAAGTTGTGCCACAAACTCCTCTTCTCCCCAATTCTATTCAATACCTCCTCATTAGTTATGTGATCTACCCATCTAATCTTCAGCACTCTTCTGTAGCACCACATTTCGAAAGCTTCTATTCTCTTCTTGTCCAAACTATTTATCATCCATGTTTCACTTCCATACATGGCTACACTCCATACAAATACTTTGAGAAACGACTTACTGACACTTAAATCTGTACTCGCTGTTAACAAATTTCTCTTCTTCGGAAATGCTTTCTTTGCCATTGCCAGTCTACATTTTATATCCTCTCTACTTTGACCATCATCAGTTACCTTTCATAACACAACAAGTGTCTCATCCGTAATAAATTTCCTGCCAAATCATACAAAGCATGTCTTGATATACGGTGGCACCTGCATGTGTTATCCATTGTCACAACTTGTCAATGTTTCCTGTAAGCAGAGGAACAAACACTCTGTTTTTGATTTAACCCTATAAGAAGTTAACTGGGATTAAATCAGGTGATCATGATAGCCAGGATATTGTTCCACCATCTCCAGTCCAAGTCAGCATGTTACTGTGGAGATACACAACAGCTTCACAGTGATAATGTGGTGGTGTGCCACCTTGTTGGAAAATAAATTCTGCACCCAAGTCTTGTTGTAACTTAGGTAACTAAAGTTGCTTTACATAATGTTCATCTGTGTCCAGGTATGATATGCCAGTTACAATTGACTCGCCAAAAATGAAAGGATTCTAAATCTTGTTTCAACTTACAGAGCGAGAAACATTTATCCTAGGCAAGTCCCGCACATGTTTGATTATTAACACAGTTTCTGCTCGTTCCATATCCAATAATTATGCTGATTCAGTTTACCATAGCTGTGGAAGATGGCTTCATCACTGAATACAGTTTTATTAAGAAAATCACCTTAAGTTTCCATTTTGTTAAATAAACACAGAACTCAGCCTGTTTTTCTTTGTCATTTTCTCTTAAAGCTTGCAACAGTTCCAGTTTGTAGGGTTTTAATGACAGGAATTTCCATAATACCTTCCACACTGTAACCCTAAGCTGATTCTCATTGATTTACCCGGACTACTGATGTAAGACTGCCAAACTTGTCCAATTGCTGCATCAGAGACAGCTGCCCGACACTGACCTGGTGCCCTATATGATACACTTCCAGTTTCAGTGACATGATTGTAACAATTAATAATAGTTTGTTTTTGAGGTGGTAGCTTGTGATGTTTGGTCCTGAATTTTCTCTCAACTATAGTAGTGGATTTGTGTTCATTAAACCATAAATAACACTGCTTATGCTCTGCACTGTTATATGACTCTGTGATGACTGTTGAAATAACTCATTCATGTATTCAGTCTAGCAGGAATGTCAGGAACTAACAGTGACAGGAGAGAATAAAATTGTAGATATATTGCATTCAGTGCTACATAAAACATTTCTGTAAGTTGTTTACACTTTTCCCTATTAAAGATTACTTTTGTATAACTAATTTATAAAGCCCTGCATTTAATTATCCTTATACATTTCTGTTTATGTAATATATTTCACTTGTATGTTAACAAAGAAGTTTCTTTCACTACCTTACACTGTAGTAATAATGTTGTAAAACTGTTGGATGGTAGCCTGATGACGATGCACTGTCTGATGGCATCATGGGGTACAACACGAGCTATAATGACAAGACCTTCCTGTTTGCTGTGCATCAACCTCTGTCTGGATTCTGACTACAGAGACAGGTCTCAAAGATGATTGATAATGCCACCTACAATGTCTCCTTTGCTCCGTCACTCACTGTCAGTCCAGCAAAACCACTGAACCATGACCACCATCCAGAATCCCCTGATTTTTACACGTACTGTAATGAAACACAAACCATAATTGTTATTTCACTGCACCTATCCAATGTTTATATGTTGCTTGTATGATGCTATCTGCAAGAAACAACGGAAAAGAAAAAATAATAATGAGAAAAATTATCTATCTGTTTAATGTGTATATTTGTTGATTGCATCATATGAAAGTTTTTATGATGAATTTGAGACATACAAACTGAAACTGTAAAATGTACTAAATGATAATTTTACTGAGCACTGCATCTAAATTATAATACTCTGTCTTATCAAGAACCATACTCAACAGAGTTAGTATCTACTCTGTACTGTTCTCACTGTTAAATGCTGCATTACATCTCTAACTCTGTAAAGTGTTAACATATGAAAGCACTGTCAAAGCTTTTCCAGATTTTCTGTTGACTACAAATATTCACCTAAACAGTCTTGAGCATTGCTGTAGCGTAAGGTTGTGTTAGTCGTACCACAACCCAAGTCGCACTACAGTAATATCTGATCCCATATTTATAAATGTAACAGCAAGTAATCAGAAAGAAGTGAATAGACCACTGGCTGTCATGACAGAAAAATAATTACCAAGTATAATTTTTGGCTGTTTTTATTACGCTCTCTTACTTGAATGTACCATTTTCAGAGAAGAATATGATGATGAAGTAATTGCTTTATATCATATCTATTTTTGCGTTGCTCTGTGACTCATTTAAGCATAATCAGATGGTAGAAAACTTTGAAGTTATGATTGTAGTTCCGGTTTGAAATGGTAGAGGTCTCACTCTCTTAGTTGTGCCCGTGATGCATTCACTAATCATACTGGTATGGCTTAGGCACTGATGGAAATTACATACCAAATAAAAATTGTTTATTTCAGCTGATTACTGTGACAAGAGAGTGTACAAGTGGAATCAGTAATATATGGATGAAGCTTTACTGAAACATCGGATTGGTGAAATCGTTTTTAATGAAGCACATAGAAGATATAATATACCAAAGCCTACACTGCATCATCATTTTAAGGGTTTGTAGAACTTCAAAATTTGGAAGACCTAATGATATGACAGCCGAGATGGAAGACAAATGAGCATAGCATATAATAAATTTAGAATCTAGTTTCTTTTAAGTAACTATTACTGAATTAAGAAAACATGTCTACCAATTCACTGAGAAATATCATGTACTGCATTGCTTTGATAAAGAAAAAAAGATAGCCAGTAAAATATAGTTTTACAGGTCTATGAAAGATCATCCCACTTTGTATTTGTGAGTTCCCAAAACAATATCGATGGCACAAAGGAAGGAGTTTAATAAAGAGCATGTTCATGAGGTATTTGATAAATATGAAGAATTACTAGATGCCTGAAAAGGCAGACGCCAGGTGGGCACAATCACAAGTGGAGAAAGGAGTCTTACAGTGACGTGGATTTGCAATGAATGTAGCAGGCAAATTCATACCTCCAATGTTAATATTGAAGTGCAGCAGAATGAATAATGTCTTAAAAAGGGTAGCTCCACCAAACACAGCATTTGGATGCTTAACAAATGGATGGATAACATCAGATGTGTTTGTCCAATGACTATCACATGTCATAAAATGTACAAAAATAGAAAAAAGGCATCAGAAACAAATTTTGCTGTTACTGGATGGACACAGCACATATACCCAAAATGTAGAGGCAATTCTGTTGGCTTGCAATTGTGGTAAATTTACCTATCATTTCCTGTTCACATGAATTGCCACCTGCATTCAGTCAGGGTAACTTTTTACCAGTCAGGGTATCTTTGTACCACTTACCACATTTGTTTCAAATAGCTTCAGCTCCATCTACTTGTATTATCTTGTACTCAAAGTAATTGTTTTATTACCTCTGTGATTTCCAGTTAGTATTTCAGCTGCCTTTCCAACTTCCTACAAGCTCTTAGGCTTATGATTATCCTTTAATTGAGTTGGTTGTGTAGAGAGCTTCTGATGACTGTGATTTAAGTTGAAAAATCACAGGTCGATAGAAATATCTTAATATTTCAAAGTAAACCTGCAGTACGAGTACTGAATTAACACTGTTTGTTTTTACTTTTTATTCACAACTGATTTCCTTCTGGCACCATCCAAATTTGCCCAGAGCATTAAATTCACGAAAAATTCTTTGTCTTTTAAGATGTTTAAAGTTATGCTGAAATGAAATTTTACTCTAACAGGTCATAATTAGTATACATTTTCACTTTTCCAAGCACTCAGTAACTAAAGATGTAAAATTTTACAATGTCTGCTGTGATGTTTAATTTATTTTGTGTCCCGTATTTTCAAAAAAAAAAGATAAAAAAAAATGGTACAAAGTTACTCCAACTGACTGTATAGCAATTGAACAGATCATTATTCAAAACACTAAAAAACAACTAAAATGAACCAACAAATCCTGGCAGCATCATAAAATAAACTAACACTGCAGAACTCCTGGGTTATGTGTAACCCACATCAGTCTGCACCACACAAACAAGGGAACATTCTTGTGGCCATGTATATAAATGTTGTTGAAGAAGAGAATTTTGTAGCTACTACTGTTGATCAATCAGACCAAGAATTAGCAGATGGAATTGAAGCAACAACACTAAAATCTGGAAGGCCACCTAAAGTTACAACACCACTCAATGATCAGTTTGGACCTTGTACAACGTCTCAGGGATTTGAATCTGATTAACAATATTGCAACAGTTGCCAAAATTAAAATTTATCTTGTATCCCACATATAACAACGCTTATCAAGAAAAATATGAAACAACCTAAACCAACAATGGAATTATCATCAAGTCCTTATAGGAAGGAAACAGAAACCAAAGAAGAGGCTAATAAAAGAAGAAACCCGTACACAAACCTATAAAAAAGTGACAGATAAATGTAAATTTCAATAAGAATAAAAAAATAAAGGACAGAGTGACTTGGTTATGGATGTCATCTCTGCAACGGTCAGAAGAAGACATGATTCAGTGTATGAAATGTTAAGATTGGGTACATGACCTATGTGCTGGCATGGAAAGTAAAACTAAGAAATATTTCTGTGATATCTGTGTTCAACCAACTGATTTTCAATATTCCAATTTAAGCAGTTTAATTTGTTAAGAACTTAAATTATGTTTTCTATGTGTAATTTATTTATTTGTAACTGTGGATGTAACATTATGTTTACTGTTTGCAATTTGTTATTGTGACATTTTGTTACGTTATCCCATATATTTATTATGCTGTTGCTGACTTCATATCCCAATTGCAACTTAGGTTATAGGGAGTATGGATTAGAAAAATTAGGCCCCTTAATGGTACCGAAGGGACAGATTAAAAAAAAACGCTGAAAACCCATTTTGAGAAAAGAGTTTTATATTTTGTGTGGAAGCTGGCTGATAACTTAAAAATAAAGATTCAGTATACACAAAACAAAAGGTTTTATTTAAATAACCCTATCAAATACTGTAACTCTCTCTTAAGGGATGTGATCTGAGCAAGCTTACCTTAATTCCTGACTTTTAACACTAAATCATGACATCTAATATTTCATTATCAACACTTGAAGCAATCTGTTATGACCAGCTTCCCTAAATGTCATGACACAAATCAGTTCTTTCATATTAATCAGCTGTAACTGCTTGCTGTGAATCATTCTTTATCTAAAACAAACCACTATCTAGTGAATCTGTTTTATATTCAATTAACTGCAACTACACTATGTGATCAAAAGTATCCAGACACCCTTAGAAACATATGTTTTTCATATTAGGTGCATTGTGCTGCCACCTTCTGCGAGGTACTCCATATCAGTGACCTCAATAGTCATTAAAAATCATGAGAGAGCAGAATAGGGCACTCCACAGAACTCACGGACTTCGAACGTGGTCAGGTGATTGGGTATCACTTGTGTCACACATCTGTATGCAAGATATACACACTCCTAAACATCCCTAGGTCCACTGTTTCCATTCTGATAGTGAAGTGAAATGTTAAGGGACACATACAGCACAAAAGTGTACAGGCCGACCTCATCTTTTGACTGACAGAGACTGCCAATAGTTGAAGAGGGTCATAACACGTAATAGTCAGATATCTATCCAGATTGTAACACAGGAATTCCAAACTGCATCAGGATCCACTGCAAGTACTATGACAGTTAGGCAGGAGGTGAGAAAACTTGGATTTCATGGTCAAGTGGCTGCTCCTAAGCCACACATCACACCGGTAAATGCCAAAGGACGCCTCACTTGGTGCTAGGAGCATAAACATTGGATGATTGAACAGGAGAAAAACGTTGTGTGGAGTGACAAATCATGATCCACACTGTGGCAATCCAATGGTGGGATGTGGGTATGGCAAATGCCAGGTGACCGTCATCTACCAGCTTGTGTAGTGCCAACAGTAAAATTTGCAGCAAGTGGTGTTATTGTGTAGTCATGTTTTTCATGGAGGAAGCTTGCTCCCCTTGTTGTTTTGTGTGGCACTATCACAGCACAGGCCTACATTGATGTTTTAAGCACCTTCTTGCTTCCCACTATTGAAGAGCAATTCGGGGATGGCGATTACCTCTGTCAACATGATCAAGCACCTGTTCATAATGTACAGCCTGTGTCGGAGAGGTTACATGACAATAGCATCCCTGTAATGGACTGGCCCACTCGGAGTCCTGACATGAATCCTATGGAACACCTTTGGAATGTTTTGGAATGCTGACTTCATGCCAGGCCTCACCAACTGACATTGATACCTCTCCTCAGTGCAGAATGGACTGGCATTTCCCAAGAAACCTTCCAGCATCTGGTTGAATGTATGCCTGTGAGAGTGGAAGCTGTCATCAAGGCTAAAGGTGGGTCAGCACCATATGGAATTCCAGCATTACTGATGGAGAGCACCACGAACTTGTAAGTAATTTTCAGCCAGGTGTCCAGACACTTTTGATCACATAGTGCATGTAATTTTTTATATTGTTACACCGAGTCAAACACTGAGCCCCTAAATGCTGTAATGTTGTATGGTGCGCCCAAAAACATTGTCTTTACTGTTCAAGGGGACAGTGTAGTGAATCATTATATTTTGCTGCCTCAGAGATGACGTGAACCAGAATTTATTTCCACATTATGAATTGATACCCTCTTCTGATGATTTTTTTTTTTTTTTTAAGAAAAAGCTAACCCCTATTGTTCTGCCAAGCTATAAGGTTATGTATCTTCTATATGCAGTAATCTTACTTTAATACTATAAAATTTGAGCTTAACCATGTTTTTATTTTTTTAGTAATCTGAGTGATTCTCTTAACTAATAATGCATAAAGCTTGCATTAATGTTTCAGCCTGTTACATTCATTGGAAGTGGCTGGTTTGGTGATGCAATGATTTCTGTTGTTCATGCATTTTCATTTCTGCAAGTCGAACCTGCAATCTAATGCTCTTCATGAAATCTGATTATCACTGATATTATCAAGCAAATCATTTCATTGCTTTAAAGTCAGTACTGCCAATAGACTGTTTTTTTGTTTGTTTAAAGAAATATATTATGACTGTGGCCCCACATTATGAAAAAAAACCATTTCATTGCATTGAAACTAAACATTAATATGATCTTCTGGCACCAATTGTTTCAACTATTCAACAATGACTTCTGGATTTGATGAGTCATTTTCATGAAGACAACAGGTATTTAATCAGTTCAAGGAATTGGATGAAGTAGGAGAATTTGATTCTAGTTCATTAACTCCAAAACTTGGGTTTTCATGACTTAAGTATTCTCTTGCTGTCATCAATGTGATGTGGTCTTTTTTTGCAAACATTTCATTTCTGATTTCAAAACACTTCCTAAATTCCACACCAATCAAAACAAATCTGGCATTACACATTCTCCCATTTCTTGACACCCTGATGAAACATAAACCTGATGAAAAGCTGGAGCACAGTGTATTGAGAAAGTTTACAAAGACTTGCCTGTATCAACATACCTCAAGTAGTCACATCAACTTCCAGTGTAAAGGCATTTTACCCACACTTGATCACTGGGTGGATTTCCATGTGCATCACAGACAGTCTTCCAACTGAACTGAATCACCCAGTGATAACATTCTTAAGAAATGGGTATAGCAACAGGCAGATAAGACATGCATTTAGGCAAGTTATACATAGATAACAGCAAGAAGAAAAAGAGAAGCACAAATCATTAGCATACATCTCAATTGTAGGCAACAGAGAAGTCAGTGCAGTAACACAATGTCAGATGTGTATTTTGCCCACAATATAAGATGTTGACTCTACTAGGTTAAGTAAGGCCAATGAAAACCAGGGGTGTATCAAATGCAAGCCATATATAGAGGAAACTGTAGTCATGATAGAAGAGAGGTGTCAGTAGCAGAGACATCACACTGAATTATGCCAGGCTACCAAATCAGCAATGGCCAAACATAGAGAAAAAACTGGCTATGCTATAGACTGCAACAAGACTACAATCCATAGGCATTCTTCTTTCTCTCAGGAATGCTTGATTAAAGAGGCCACTGAAATTAGGATCCAAGATGGCCCAATTAACAAAGATAGTGGCCTACAGCTGAGTCAGATGTGGAAACCCAACTGAGCAGGAAAAAGGAAAAACATTTATGTGCAGTGAGGTCTGCACCTGGTGGCCATTCCTGTATGGCCAGCTACAGAACAGCTATAGAACAAAGACTGAAGACCCGAATCTGCAACCAGGCATTACCAACTTCACCACCCAACAAGGCAGCTGCAGAGATAGTGACAGGAACGGAATGGTTGAGAGCATAACACCCAACATATATAGGACACTGACCAGGGTAGAACAGCAGTCATCAGGACCCACCTCCAAGGTGGTAACAAGTCTTTTTGCCAAAATGTCATGGAAAATTTAGGATGTGACCCAGTCAGGCACCTGAGGATTTTACAATTTTGTGTTAATACATTAAACTGATGCTTTGGTAATATCCACATCTATCAGCACCTGCTTTCCTTGGAACTGGGATTATCATATTCTTCATGAGGGCTAAGGGTATTTCTTCTGCCTTATATATCTTGCACACAAAGTGGAATAGTTTGGTTATCTAAAAGATGTTAACAGTTCTGATTCAATGACATCTATTCAAGGTATTTTGTTTTGTGGTATACTGAGATACCACACAAGAAGAGATTCTGCCAGTTGGTATCAGAAGTACCGTGAACGTCTGTCTGCAGCAGGAACAATACTGCACATTAACCAACAATGCTGTCCACAAGAACCACATCCCCTGGAGCAGCAGCACCACCAAGAAGAGAGATACAAGCTTAAGTAAACATGCACAAGCAAACATTGTCAGTTGCAAGTTGTAAATCAGTCCAAGTCTTGCTATTGCTTTCCTGCAGAACATTCATTGTGTCTTCAAGTTGTAAAGTGAGACAGAAGCTGTGGCTGACAGGTAGACAGTAAAAACAGAACAGTTAACAGAATTATCATGTATGGACAGAGACTGCCTCCTTAGAGATTTAAGTGAGTACTGTTACATTTGTTTTGTAAATAAAAAATGCCTTCCTTTGCATCACTGCAGCAAAAAAAGGCATTTTTCTTTACAAAACAAATATTTCTGTGCTTGCTGTGGAGAATGGCCATACAAACAAACTTGTTGAGTACTGTTAGTTTGGAACAGTTCTTTGAACATTATATGAAGACAGAAGATTAGTTTTCTTCCAATTTTAGTTCAGAGAACATTATTTACTTGTGTTCATGAAACTGTAGTCAACACAGGATAGATGGGCTAAACTTGCATTCCACAACTGCTGTAACCAGAGTTACCAAAGTTGAGTAAAATATTCTGCTATTCATTATTTTGTATTACTTTCATTGTGTGTGTGTGTGTGTGTGTGTGTGTGTGTGTGTGTGTGTGTGTGTGTGTGTGTGTGTATGCACTGCCCTAGAACCCATGTTTCCATCCTACCAGGACAGTTTTAATAGTCTTTTTCAGCAGCACAAGATTTTCATCAAAGTCTACATCCTCAGTCCACAAAATGTTTTGACTCATGTCTGCAGCACTCTGTCAAATTCTTCAAGCAGTATCACATTTCCTGTCTCGTCTTCATCGACATCTTCTTCCATTTCCATAATATTGTCAAGCTACCTTCTTTTGTACAACTCTCTTGCATGTTACTTGCACATTTCAGCATTCCCTTGTTTGCTTTGTACAGATGAGCCATTTGAGCTTTTGATTTTAATACAACTATTTCTATATTCTTCAAATGTTTCTTTAATTTTGCTATACACAGAACCTCTGTTTCTTATAGTCATGCAAGCCTCTACATCACTGTGCTTACCTTCTAGCCATTGACTCTTTCCAGTTTTGCTCATTCTGCCAAACTCATTTTTTAGATGTCTACTTGAAACCATGCCGCATCATGTAAAACAGAAGGCAAATCAGAACAAACTGTTTTGTGACATTTTGTCATCATGATAGGAGACAGCAAGTTACAATACAGTATACAGTTTTCTGTAGTTCACTAGCCCACTACACACTTGTGAGGCCTGGAGTGGAAGGCATGAGTAATAGACTTCTGTCCTCGAAAGACATTTGACAAAATTATTTCATCTTGTTTCAGTGGCCAGAAGGAGAAACATCATGACTAGGTGATTGGTTTCCTTGATCATAGCTTGTAGTCCATCAACCTTATTGACTCTTCCTCACACTAACACCTGATCCTGTCCCATGACAATGTGAAGACAGCACTTAATAGGACAAAAAATTATTCCACAGTGTTCCCCATCCATTTATATGGTTTTGCTTAATTGTAGAACAAGCAATGCAATGAAACTACAGTGAGCAAGGGGTTAACAATCATGATACTTTTTTCTCATTTGTGCCCATCCGAACTTTGGTAGTGACATCAAACAAATATTTATTTGTAGAGATGCCAATACAAAAATCAAACAGAGAAGCCAAACAAGTTACTACGTTCAGTCTTGATTAATACTTCCTCGTTTTGCCTGAAATTATTTGTTCTTCTCTTCCTTTACAGTTAAGAAATTTTACTGCATGCTTCAGGTTTTCAAGAAATTAACCTTTAATAATTGATTAACTATAAATATACATGAAAATCTCAGTATTTTTCTGGATACATCTCTGGATTATCATATTTGGATAATCACGTCATTGACTGCATGGTTTTTGTAAGCTGTTCAGCAGCTGTCTTGTGATAAATGACTCTTAGTAGTGTATTGGTAATAACTTGACTAAATATACGGGACATATACAGGGGTTATGATGGTTTTAGAAAAGTAATGAGGCTGGGAACAGTGTGCATGAACTGACAATGCTGTTGCCTTATTGCTCATATGATAGATAGGTTGCATTGAGCATTTGACTCAGTACAAATTTGAACTTCCTACAGAAGAAGATTCACATCTTGCAAGTGTGTGAAGCAAAATTATGTTTGTTAAATGTGTTGCTAACATGAATTGAACTGACAAAAATATGAAACACATTGTGTAATCAAATTTTCTGTAAATCTTGGTGAGATTGCTGTTTATGGAGAACATTCTCTATCCAGGATACAAGTTTTCAGACTGCATAAGTAATTTTTCGCAGACTGACAATTAATAGAAGACAAAGGTCATCTGGGAAGAAATTCAAATTCAAGAATGTATGGGTAGAGTGAAGTATTTTATGAGATATGTATTGAAGTTAAATTTGAATGTGTTAAGTGTCCATCAATTTTCAGTACAGTATTTCGACATGCAGAACGAGTGCACAAACATGGATTCAAAAAACATAATGACAGAGAGGAGAAAAGTTGGTAGAATGCATGTGTTCATCTTCAGACCACCTTCAGAGGGAGTCAGATTTCTTTAGTAGTATTGCCATGATACATGGTGGTACAGATTCTCAAATTCCAAAGTCGGATATGACACATGTACACTTTCCCTATCCCAAGAAAATGAACATGAAAGAACCTAAATTGAAATGGATTTTTTTACTTTCTTTTACAGTCAGGGAATCATATTCAAATACTGTGACACCAGGAGTCACACAAACAGTTTATCATAACATACTTGAAAGGCTCAGGAAAAAGGCAGCATGGGTGTGCCCACTGTCCAGGCATTGCATGTACTGGGGGTGCTGCACCTCAACAATGCTCTTTGTAACACAACAATCCCTATTAACAAATGAGTGACAAGGAATGTCATTCTTGGAGTTACTCAACACCTCCCTACCACAGCTAATCATTGAATCTCAATCCCTGTTACTTCTCTTTATTCCCTGACTCAAAATAGTCTCAAAATGTCATCCCTTAAAAATGTCATGACAAAAGCCTGCTGGAACAGCTACAGGAGGGAAACTATTTTGAAGGGGATAACCTTGATGTGTAAAAATAATTAAAAAACACTAGAAAATTAGTGAATTACTTTTCTAAAAGAACCTCCTTCATTTGACTGGCAGTTTTAAGAACCTAAAACTTCTGTCAGTGTTGGTAAGAAATCCAAACAATTAAAAATCCAGAATGGAATGTAACAATATTATGAAAAGGAAAGTTGCTACTCACCATTTAGAGGAGATGCTGAGTCACAGATAGGCACAACAAAAAGACCACACACACACACACACACACACAGCCACACACACACACACACACACACTTGACTGCAGTCTCAGGCAACTGAAACCACACTTAGCGCGCGCGCGTGTGTGTGTGTGTGTGTGTGTGTGTGTGTGTGTGTGTGTGTGTGTGCGCGTCTATCTGGTGCCTATTGTTGACAAAGGCCTTAATTTCCAAAAACTTTGTTTGTGACAGTCTTTTTGTTGTGCCTATCTGCGACTCAGCAGCTCTGCTATATGGTGAGTAGCAACTTTCCTTTTCATAATATTGGTAAGAAATCACACACTTTGTGGCCAGTTATTTCAGTTTATCTGTGTTATAACTAATGTGAACATATTGCTCACTTGTCTCACAGTTTTTTTTTTTTTTTTTTTTTTTTTTTTTTTTTTTTTTTTTTTTTTTGCTGGAAATACATCTCCGGTCTACTTAGAAGTTCCTTTATTTTATTGCTTAGCGCATCCATCATGAATATTTTCGTACACACCAAATTAGTGTTGGTTTGAGAACCTTTTCATTCTTGACAGTTTTGAGTATTTAAGTCACTGATAATACATTAAGTGGTAACGTCAATGTAGTCTGTTACACATACCTTACTCTCATTATAATGTCAATGAAATTCACAGTATTTAACATAAAAGTATTCGACCATCTATATCTGCATCTACATGACCACTCTGCAGTTCACACATAAGTGCCTGGGAGAGTCTGATGTAAGGAAATATTATTATTATTATTCAGCATCAGACTGAGAAGGGGAAGCAACATATACTTGCACGGCTCCCTTTCCCATTTAGAAAGTGCTGCGTACCATTGTGAAACAGTGAGGCTTTGTGCGAGCAATGTACGATTTGTGAAGTGAAGTTGGCTAAGAAATTCCCGGACATCACTCACACTGAAAATGTACCTAAGAGCCAGTTTACAACACAATTTGAAAAATATTATAAGGGGGGGGGGGGGGGGGGGAATAAAAGTAGTATGTTAAAGTTGGCCTCAACTGTTCTGTCCACACAATGACACGTCAGACAGGACACGGTTGGATGGCAGTAACAATGACAGAGCCTGAGTGGTGCTTTGTTATGTCTATAAAAGTTTATAAATCATGTAGAAATGTCCATTCATTAACCACTCTGTGTTTTTCACACATACTAGTCTCACATGCAACAAAATAACAGTATTTCTGAATAGATTAAACAAATTAAAAATCTTATAATGACGCCTATGTAATGGTGTGTCTGTATTATACAGGAGATAAAAAGAGAGTAATATCGTCCGGCAGTGGACGACGGGTTGCGCGCTTGTTTTTAGTAATATTCAAATTTCTTCAGAGTCTGTCTCTAATATCAATGTTTTTACATGTGCGTTGAATCAGGCTATAGTCTCTTAGGCACGTCAGTGGCGCTGGATTCATTTCTCCTCGTAAATCGTCAAAATACATCATTACAATGTTTAGTTAAATATTACACATTGGCAAATAAATGGCTCTTGGCCTCTTTCATTACAACATCTCAGAGAGGGTTCATCAAATCACTTTCACACCATCTCCCTACCAACCCACTCTCTAATAGTATGTGGGAAAAATGAACACTTGAATTTTTCTGTGCAGGCTCTGATATCTCTTATTTTTTTCTAGGTGGGTGTCAACAAAATATTTATGAATTTGGAGGAGAAATCTGAAATTGAAAGTTTGAGAAAAGATCTTGCTGCAATGAAAAACACTTTTGTTTTAATGATTGCCATTTAGCTTGATCATATGTGTATTTAATTAATCTACAGTTTAATATAAATATTCTGTTGCACAGATAATGATTCTCTAACTATGAGCTGAAAATATGAGAATGTAAATAAATTAATACTTGGACTGATTTAAATTGTTCAACATGTTTTTAGCCTTTGCAAGTTATTTAGGTACTCATTACACAAACTGTTTTCATCTTACAAACAGATGATAACCATTCTTCCAAGACTCCACATTTGTTCATCAAAATGGTTCAAATGGCTCTGAGCACTATGGGACCATTTCTTCATCAATCAGCTGTACTGTACATAAGTATTATCTTTAAGTTCACATATTATTGTCAGCAAACTATGAGGTGGTATTCCTGTAATCCATAAAAATTTTATATTTTATCTTCCTTTTCTAAAGTGTCTGCAGAAAAGTCTAATATTAATAGCTACTCATTAATAATTCAATGAAAATCACCCTAATTTTAATGTCAATAAACATCATTTCTTTTCTGCTTTTAAATGACAGTTACCATTCATTACTATGTTCTAAGAACTTATAATGGAGCAATTATTAAACGATATTTCTTTGTTGATGACTGTATAAAATGGAAGCAATCTGAGGTTAAAACTTGTGCATCTATGAAGCAACTGATCTGGAGTCTGGTACAATCTGCATAATGTTACGAGTTGTATTTTCAAAGGAGTTTCAGTTGAATTATGGATACTGCGACAAATCCTACAGAAATAGAAATGTTTTGTTTACTTGATAGCAGCATCAGTCTACTAAAAGAACATTGTGGCTGATTCGTAGGTTTTAATGTTCTGTCAGTATAATGATGCTGCTACCAAGCAAAGAAAATGTATATTTCTGTAGGATTCATTATTTTTCCAATCTGAGTATAAACTGGCTGAGAGTTCTGTATAACTAATGCTCTAAAATCTGTTCACTACTTCTGCTACTGTGCTTATGATGCACAGAATGTGCTCTAGAAAACTGTAAAAAGTTAATATTAGCACAATTTGTTGACCCAGATTTCTTTTTTCCAGTCTGTGAACAGGCAATGCTCTTCAAAGTCCTATGCTAAGACAGATAGTACTTCAGCTACCACAGTGTCAATTACCATGGTGATCAGTAGTAGTTCTCCAAGATTATCAGCATACTCCATTTTTTCTGGGGTCAGTAAGTAATTCTGTACATATGATTTCTTTGTTGCCAGCAATAATTGCTGTGTCAGGTTCTTTAGGCAGTCCTTTTAGGCACTTCGAAAAAAGAAACATCCTACTCTGTCTTGTCCCCTTATTTTTGCCCAATCTGATTCCAAAAACAAGCTGGTCACTCTCAACCTGGAGTCTGAGTGGTCTGATCCTCCTTTCTAACATTCCCCAACTTACATGTCTTTCCTCCCTGATGAAGCAACAGTTCCAAATGGTAAGGTAGTACTTTCTACTTTTATATGTTTCTGTCATCAGTACTTTCCATTTCACGATCAGCAATTGCACCTCCTCCTAATTACATAGTTTTCTAGTATCAGCCAGTCACATGTAATTAGTCAAGCTCATGGAAATGCACTTGAATGTGCACTGCACTTGAATGTGCTTTCAAAATGACCGATATTAATTTTGTCAGCATCAGCGTCTTAACATTATTTTAAGGACAATTGTAAAAATAAGAGTTTGGAGAATTCCAAGACTCAGTGCACAGTTTTCTATTTGATTCATTATAGTTTCATTGCTGATAGAAGTAATAAATACACAAACAAATATTGAAATGAAAGTCTTACTATGGCACAGGATTGCACATTTCAGGGTCTGTGTGGTTCTGTGTGAATGTATGTACTTTTGTTAGGAAAACAGCAAGAGATCGAAAGCTAGTGTCAATGCTTTTTCCTGTTATATGTGTCTGTGCTCTTGAATTGCTGCACTGTAGGTAAATAGCTGGCTTTCCCTTGATTTACATGTTGCACCATCCAGGAATTTCCATTATTGTTGTGAAATGAAAAACGTAACTTTTCAGAATAGTACCAATGAGTAGCACAAATAATTGATCAGAGTAACACAGACGCTGAGCACTTCAGCAATAATATATTATTCATGTAAATAATAAGGCAATTGCACATATTCTAAAGTGGCTTGTGTTCTCTTTCAGTTATTTTCTTTTCCTATGTGTGCAACTCGTATTTTGCCTAGTCAAGTAATTATTCCTATTTACTTTGAATTTATGCTGTTGTCATCCTTTACTATCAATTAGCTGATAAGGATAGCATATTTATTGCTCTAAATGTGTGGTTTGAGGGTGGCACTAAGTTTTTTTTCTACCTTTTGAAGAAATGGCTTGTATAATTTTCAAATGGTCTAATTAAGGTTGTACATTGTAAAATACAATTAGCTGTAGATTATTCACACTGACTATTTATACTATTTAGGGCAATAACATCGAAGATAAGCAAAATAAACCTGTCCCTTTGAAAACCACAAAAAGCAATTACATACTACTGACTGCTCAATACTTCACTATTAGAAGTGTATTCATTTCCATTTTGTTTTGTCAAACGGATATTATGACTTTTTTCCCCACTCATATTTCACAAGTAAATTAAAATTAAGCATAAAACAGCGATAAACATCTTGGTAAAAATGGAAATGCCATGTGGCTAGGGCCTCCCGTCAGGTAGACTGTTCGCCTGGTGCAAGTGTTTCAAGTAGACGCCACTTCGGCAACTAGCGTGTCAATAGGGATGAAAGGATGATGGTAAGGACAACACAACACCCAGTTCCTGAGCGGAGAAAATCTCTGACCCAGCCGGGAATTGAACCCCGGGCTGGTAAGTATGAAAATTCCGTCATGCTGACCTCTCAGCTACCAGGGGCGGACAACACCTTGGTTATCAATGAATTTCAGACTCTTCTTTTTGTGTAATTGAATGAAGGTTTACTTCAATCCACACCATGTTTGGCTTATTTATAATTTAAAGTCCCTCCAGTGGAAATTTATACAGCTGCTACTTGGTTAATGTGTTTACGTGTTGCAATTAGCCACACCATACTGACTACGATGTGCTTCATACCACGAGAAACATAGACATGACAGTTCTGTTCTCAAAATAATGGATTTGAAAATAAACCATTATGCAGTAATTACAAATTGTTGCTTTGTTTTTCATTTACTGATGGTGTCCTCCTCTGCCAAAAAATTTGCAGATGAATATTTCCATAATATGTACAACATGCACGTCCTTTCTTACTGAAAATTGTAAGGCTACCATTATTAATTTCACAGTATGTTGCTGAAGAAATGGTATACAATCTGTTACATTTGTCATTGGAAGGGCATTATTTTTTAATTTAAATTGATAAGTCTTGTTTTTCAGACATTTTTATTCAAAACTCTCACAAAAAAATTCTTAAATAATTTAAAGTGAAACAAACTGTTCTTCAGTTTGGTCCCTTGATTTATTAAGAACCATGAGATATATTAAACATCACAAAGGTTTAAATATGCCGTCTTTTACATCTTTTACATGAAAAAGAATGTTTGTTTCATAATAAGGGACAGCAAAATAAAATTAACAAAGAAATCTTGTCACAAGATAGCAGCTGACTGAAACAACATGCAAATGTTGGAAGATACACCAGATTTCAGAACACTTCATTCCGTCATTACTATTAGAAAGAAAAAATATTGGGACGAAACCATTCTTAAGTATTAGGCAAGATAGGCACCAAAATCCTTAGGACAATGAAGACCAAACACTTGAGTTTTCTGTTCTTCAGATATGGAATTTGGCAGAGGATTACTACAAAGTCATTTTAATTTCAGAGTTTCAGTTTACTGCAATCTCATTAATAGACATTTTATTTTTTATTTACATTTATTTTAATTTTTGGTTGTTCTTTACTTTATACAAAAAGATTTAAAAATTACACTAGAACAAAATTTCTTCAAAACTGAGTATCCAAAGAACACATAAATAATGTTTTGCACATCAAAAAACTATTTGTTGCCTAAGAGCTGACCACATTACTTGCTAGCACTTTTCTTCTTATTAGCAGAAAAGACCATAGTTACACGCATAAAAATGAAGTGGTACCTTGAACTTTACAGAGGATAAATGTGCTGAGATTTATAACTTTAATTTAAAAAAGTCATTTATTAATTAAAAAACACAGAAAACTGTAAATAGGAGAAAAGTTCTTCAGTATGGAACAAGCTGAGGAACATATAAGCAATATTTGGCAAATCAAGAAAGTCATTTGGTTTTTCTGAGCTGTCCACATTATTGGCAGAGCACTTTTCCACACGTACATGTCACACCTGTGTACCCTGCACTGCACAACTTGTTCTCCTTGTAGTTTCAGGGAAGAACTTCCAGTTAGGACGTTCCAATCTCTGTGCATCACTATGAGCTCGATCTGAAAACAAGAAAAGATATAGCACTCATTTTTTCTGCTTTTGTGGCATTGATCTACTATTTAATAAAATAAATAGTATTGTTGTTGAATTTTGTCACATTCGACCACAGCCTAAGGTCCATGTAGTGAAAATCAACAACAATGCGAATGTTAGTCATTAAAGCCAGAAGTTTGTTTGATAAAAAATATATTGTTTGTATTTAAAAATGCTAAAAATTAAGAGAGAAACATAGTAACGTAAAATAAAATTTATATGCATCAAGCTATTGTGGGAACTCTGCCACAGTGATAAATTTTATGGTTGAAGACAACTATATTAAAATGGAAATAAGGTAATGGTTGTAATCATCAAGTATTTGTCACATAGAAAGCATTTATCATTTTCTTCAAACTTAATACATTGACTGTGCAGAATTGTACTGATCACAGTTTGCAACTACATTGGATGTACATTTACCTCTAAATTTCATCAGCTGTGGAGATTCCAAAATGTCAGAGTTACATTCTGTGGCAGTCCTTGTACGGTGAGATAACTGAGTGTGCCTGAATGATGCTATTGATGTTAGTACTGAACGGGCACTGGAAACAGTCTGCGTTGGATTTCTTTCAGGGAGACGGAGTCTATCATGTGGTTCAGAACCTGTAAAATAGATAATGTATTATTAAATTTAGTAGATATTGAAAATTTCCAAAGTAATTACTACTACAGAGGAAAATTCTATAGTGATTGTTTTAGCCTATGTTAATTTTGTGTAAATTAAATTAGTCATGAGCTAAAAGTGACATAACCCTCTCTTTCCATTGAGAAGCATCACAAGTAAGGTATATCAGGTAAACAAAACAATGTCTGTAAGTGATGAGAACTCGTTGTGATGTAGTTTATAGCAATATCAATAAAGAAACTAAATCAGATATTCATATCTGAAAGTTAGAGAGAGAGGACAATCCTAGAGCACAGAAGAGAAGACTGGAAAAGAAGAAGTCACTCAGAACACTGACAAGTGATCTAGACCTGATTCAAAGGCAGCAAACCCTTATCTTTTGTCTTCTTGTAATGAGAAATATACACTGGTGTCCAAAATTAAAGCAACAAATGGAAATTTTGCAAGGTTGCATTTATTTTTCCACAAGACAGTATTAATAGGTGATAGTAAAGTAGAACCAATGTAAAGAATACAGAATGCAAACAAGTGCAACCTGTGTAATGTGTTCATTTTTTCCAACTTAATGGATTTGCTCACACATTCTGACAACTGGTTAATGTGTTCAGTATGGGATGTGACCACCTCTGGCAGCAGTAAGGGCCTGACAATAATGGGGCATGTTGTAAATGATGTCATCAGTCTTATGATGAAGCAATAATGCCCTTTCTTCCCGCAGAGCTGCTCGCTTCTTGGAGAGTGGTTGGTGGATGCTGAGGTGATGCAAGATGTCTCCCTAGTGCATCCCAGACATGCTCTATGGGATTCAAATCAGGAGAGTGAACAGACCACGTCATGCTTGCAGTATCTTCTCTTTTCAAGAAAACATCAACCACATGTGCTCTATGATGTCGAACGTAAATAGTAAGTCTAGGCCCACGGCACCTCGCAACAATGACAAATGAGGTCCCATGATCTCTTCACAATACCGGACAGCAGTTAAACCTTGCCAATTCACCTGTACAATTTTATGAAGAGGGACATGAGTGGTACACATAACCCCTGTCCACACTATTAGGGATCCTCCTTGATATCAATCTCTTTCCACAACATTTGTGTCCCAAAATCATGTTCCCCATTCCCTCGAATGCAAATCCATTGAGAACCACTCTCCAGACTAAATCAGGATTCATCAGTGAAAACAAGACTGGCCTGCTGTTTGACCATCCCAGGTGGCATGTTGATGTGTCCATAGACAGTCCATTCAGTGAAGATATGTCACAGGTAGACACACAGCAGAGCACTGCTGAAGCCTTCTGCACACCATTTGCCTCCATGCAACACATCCAGTGGATGCTGCTAGCTCAAATGTTAGTTGCTATGCAATGCAAGATGGTACTGTCATGTCCTTAAACCAAATAATGGTCCTCTCTTCTGAAATCAAACAAAGGGAAATCCAGAATGGAATGTAACAATATCAGAGAAGGAAAGTTGCAACTCACCATATAGCGGAGATGCTGAGACGCGATAGGCACAACAAAAAGATTCACACAATTATAGGTCTTGGCCATTAAGGCCTTTGTCTGCAATAGACACACATACACATACGCACACACACACTCACACAAACGCAACTTCCACACACATATGCAGTCTCAGACACCTGAAACCAGTAGTCTGAGACTGCAGACGTGTGTGCAAGTTGCATTTGTGTGAGTGTGTGTGTGCGCGAGTGTGTATGTGTGTCTATTGCTGACAAAGGCCTTAATGGCTGAAAGCCATAATTGTGTGAATCTTTTTGTTGTGCCTATCGCGACTCAGCATCCCCGCTATATGGTGAGTGGCAACTTTCTTTCTGTAATATTGTTACATTCCTCTCTTCTGAAGTCACATTTCAGCCCTACCCTGGTCTTCAGGATACAATTTCAGTCTGTGTAAACGGTTGCCACATCTGAGAAGCAACAGAACAATTCACATTAAGCCATCAGGCCAAATCAGTTTGCGACTGTACGGCTTCTTTTCTTTCTATGGCCCTCCACTGTAGAGAGTCTGGTAGGTATCTTCTCTGTGCCATACTGCACCACATATGACTGTGTACACAGCGATTGTGGATGTCAGACTACCCGGCAAACACTCCTCATTTTGTAGATGCCCTGATGCCATTGTCGGCATGGTTGTCCACTGACTGGAATGCCATCTTCTGTGCAGAACATGATTGTACAGACACCTGGTTGACAGTTTGTATGATTATATTGTGAATTAGGCACAAAATAGGGAAATAGCACATTGTTGCTTTAATTTTGGACACCAATATAGTAAAAATCTTGAGCAGCTACCGTATTTTACATTTCTCATCATGCTCCTGTATCAAACAGGATTGTTTAAGATATTTCTTTAAGAACTACCATTGCCTACATTGCATGTGACAGAATAATTATAAATGAAAAACGCCTTCTGTAGCTTCTGCAGGCACATGCTGTATTTATTTTCTCCTTTATCTCTAAAGTTTTATATCAGATGAGTTTACCATTTTTTACTTGATGCCAACGTCAAGGCCCTTCCACTTCTGGCCATATTAACAGATTTTACCACTTTTCACATACTTTGAAATGTAGTGTATGCAATAAAATATATTTACCTGAAGACATGAAGAACACATCACTGTTGAGACGATAGCTTGTAGGTCTGCCCCTGAAGGTCGAAGCAACTGATGGAGGATTTTCCGATTGTATGTCACAGCTATTGATGTCAATATCTGTTAACACTGGAAAAAAATTCTGGTTTTATTTGTGTGCAAGTAGCATTACACATGTAATAAATTCTTGTTCCTACAACTCAGACCTATATTTCATATGAATGTTTAAAACTGATGACTGTTTCAAATGACATGATATGGTACAGACAACTCATTGGAAAATTTAAGGGTAGAGGATAATGCTCAAATCACTTACATGAAAGTCTATTTTCCCTGTCAAAGTGTTTACGTAGGAACCATCTTTCATCATCGTCTGTGTCTGCACACTCTGTTCTTCGGCGTTCTTCAGTTCGGAGATGCTGGTGACGATGATGTTGTGCCAGATCAGGAACACTGTCTGATAGCTGTTGCTGAAGGTGACCTGCACAAAAATTAATGTTTGAGTTAAAAATGTATACAGTAGTTTATTGTATCTACTATATCCAGCATGTATTAATACAATTGATCTACAAGAACTGATTCATACTCAATATGAGAATACTTCCCAGAAGAAGATGTGATTTCATATGAGCTGTTTATTTTTTAGATTTCTTTAGTGTAAATCACTTTCAGCCTAGTGGCACTCAATCTGGAGATGGCAGATATAAACTCTACTGCTATAATATTTGCTCATCACCAGTATTTGAGGATCAAATACTCAAGAGACAGTTGGTTACAATTTTTGATCACAGGACTGCATATCAAACCTCTCCACAAACTCTTGTGGAGAGAGAGCATGTGCTGATGACAGCAATCTATCTGTCTGATTAGAGCTTTAAACTTGGGACTAACAGAGGAGTAGGGTGTGTATTGATCCTGAGTTTCATCCTCTCCCTTCCTTTACTTCCATGCTAATCCATAACAACACGAACTCAGATCTATAATGTACATGCACTAAACAATCATCCACAGTGTTAAGAAATGCCTGTGAGATATGACCCTACAGAAAAGGATTGAAACCATATCTTAGTGTACATAAACCCTTCAGATGAATGGCTAGGTGGGTCAGCTGAGAAGGTTGTCCAAGTTGATTGTGAATCATTGTGTAGAAACCAGATTTGCCCTACCCCTCCAACTCAGTCCAAGACACAGTGGCTGTACAACTTCTCACTTTTAGGGGTTTAATGATGTAGCATGAATCTGAAGAAGTAACGACAATTATCTATGCTTACCAGAGTTCCTGGTTAACAACCAGTCTTGCAAAGGTGTTCCACGGTGAGGAGTTGGTGATGGCCAGCCTGGGTTGTGAGATCGTCGTAGAGCACGACGCCGCTCCTTGCTTGCCAGTGTACATTCCTGAAATTACAGACAAACACCAGTCAGTTGGTTACATTGCAGTACTGTAAATGAATTGCCTGCAATAAATTAAAAACAGTAAGCACTCCTGAATTAAGGCACCTGTCTTCAGTTCTGACAGATTTGTCTGAGCTATCAAGGTTAGTCAGTGCTGTTACCTCACAACATTCTATCTTATGATGGGAAGTGTGTTTAAATATAAGCTTGTAAGCTTCTAAAATTGTATTTCATCACATCAATAACATTACAAATTCAACTTATGTGAACACTAATGTCTACTTTCCTGTCGGTATAGAGGTCACTGGGGATACATTACAACCACACTCCAGAGTGAAAATTGCATAGTAAAGTACTGTGTTAAACATCGTGAAGGATAAGTTCTAGTGCAATCTACTTCTGAATAGCCATTTTTGACCAACCCACTTGATCTTCCAACCTTGGTTATGTATAATAGGCCTAAACAATAACGATCATGAAAGCAGACCAGTCATAGCCCTAACTAACGAGGGAAACTAGTGAGCAGGGCCAACTCTAGCAGGATTTGGGCCAGTAACAAAAATCTGCAACAAGTAATTAATACACAAACGACAGTTCACTCAAACAGCAATACAATTAAAGACAAACAAAAGTTAACAGTGTTTCATCAGAACATAAGAGGCCTATACTGCAAGCTGGATCAGTTCACAGCAAATATAGAAGACACAAAAGGTATAAACAGTGCCCACATTCTGTGTCTAACAGAACACCACATCACTGCTGGTACTGAAGTGGTCCCTATTCCCAACTATGTTTTGGCAACGTCTTATTGCAGGAACTATATGGACAAAGGAGGAGTAGCTGTATATGTAAAAAACAATGTCTTGTTCACGGCAATAGATGTACAAAGATTCTGCTTTGAGCTACATTTTGAAGTATGTGCTATAGAGGTGCCAGACACTGTCTCCAGATTAACAGTTGTGGCAGTTTACAGGGCACCATCTGGTAATTTTAAAGTGTTTGTTAAACAATTAGATACTCTTTTGTTGTACTTAAGTAGAAAAAATAGGGGCATGGTAGTTGTTGGGGATTTTAACATAGATTTCTTGATTAATTCTCCCCGCAAGGTGGAGTTTGAAAATCTCATGGGCATGTACAACCTTGTTCCCGTGGTTAGCTCGCCCACCAGAACCACAACCTCTTCCAGTACTCTCATTGATAATGTTTTTATTGATCAGAGTAAAGTCAACCATATTAATATTGAAATGAATTAATAGAGGGAAACATTCCACGTGGGAAAAATATATCTAGAAACAAAGATGATGTGACTTACCAAACAAAAGCGCTGGCACGTCGATAGACACACAAACAAACACAAACATACACACAAAATTCAAGCTTTCGCAACAAACTGTTGCCTCATCAGGAAAGAGGGAAGGAGAGGGAAAGACGAAAGGAAGTGGGTTTTAAGGGAGAGGGTAAGGAGTCATTCCAATCCCGGGAGTGGAAAGACTTACCTTAGGGGGAAAAAAGGACGGGTATACACTCGCGCACACACACACACATATCCATCCACACATATACAGACACAAGCAGCTTGTGTCTGTATATGTGTGGATGGATATGTGTGTGTGTGCGCGAGTGTATACCCGTCCTTTTTTCCCCCTAAGGTAAGTCTTTCCGCTCCCGGGATTGGAATGACTCCTTACCCTCTCCCTTAAAACCCACTTCCTTTCGTCTTTCCCTCTCCTTCCCTCTTTCCTGATGAGGCAACAGTTTGTTGCGAAAGCTTGAATTTTGTGTGTATGTTTGTGTTTGTTTGTGTGTCTATCGATGTGCCAGCGCTTTCGTTTAATATTGAAATGGTTATAAATGGTCTGTCTGACCATGACGGACAACGAGTTACTTTCAACAGCTTGGGAATTCCTCTGAGTGACACCTCACTTAGATGGAAAACAGTAAGGAAAATAAGTGAGGAAGCTATTCAAACGTTCAGATCATGTCTTCAGCATACTGACTGGACATCTGTTTATCTAGCAGAAACTGCTAATTCAAAATACAATTTATTCACAAATGAGATAGCAGGTACCTTTGAAAGTGTATTTCCAAAAAAGTCATACAGAGTCCAACCTGCTAGGTCTGCAAAAAAACCATGGCTCACTAAGGGCATCATAGCTTCCTGTCAGAGAAAAAGACAACTCTACATAGCATCAAAGATTTCTAACAACCCTGCTCAGCTAAAACATTATAAACTCTACTGTAAAATTCTTGCCAAAGTAATTAAAAACTCTAAAAGTATGTGTATAGCATCTGAAATTACTAATTCTGAAAATAAAATTAAAACAATCTGGAATGTGATAAAGAGGGAAACAGGGACTGTAAACTACACCAAAGACAAAAATATTGTTTTAACTGTTGACAACTCAGAGATAACTAATAGTGAGGAAATTGCTGAAATCTTTAACCAACATTTTTAACTGTCCTAACACAGATAGGTTGCCATGGTTCTGTAGATAAAGCTGCCTGTATAATGAAGAATAATTTTCCAGAACCTTTCAGTCAAATAAGTGTGCTTCCCATTACTACCAATGAAATCAAAAAAATCATACAGTCTTTGAAAAATAAACATTCTGCTGGTATCGACGATATTTCAAGCAAGCTGTTGAAGGCTTGCTGTAGTGAAGTGGCCGAAGTTTTGTCTCACATCTGCAACAAATCCATGCAACAAGGAGTGTTTCCAGACAGAATGAAATACTCTGTTGTCAGGCCCCTGTACAAAGGAGGGGATGCTACAAATGTGTCAAACTATCGCCCTATCTCTCTATTAACAACATTTTTAAAAGTCCTAGAAAAAGCTCTGTACAACAAGATTGTGGCACACCTTGGTGACCTGAACATCATTAACAGTCAGCAGTTTGGTTTTCAAAAGGGAGTTTCAATAGATAACGCAATTTTCTCATTCACAAATGGTGTTCTAGAGTCTATAAACAGCAAGAGGCTGCCAATTGGTGTCTTATGCGACCTATCAAAGGCGTTTGACTGTGTATATCACCAGATCCTCTTCAAGAAGGCCTGTCATTGTGGAATTACAGGACCTGTACGGAACTGGTTAAAATCGTACCTCGAAAATAGGAAGCAGAAAATTATTCTAGATGTTTCAGATAGTTTATCACAATATATAGTGGACTCTGAGTGGGGAATTGTGCAGCATGGAGTGCCACAGGGATCAGTGCTTGGGCCCTTGCTGTTCCTCATATATGTTAATGACCTGCCTTTATCCATCAATAAGCAGTGTAAATTTACAATGTTCGCTGATGATACGAACATTGTGGTGGATAATGCGTCAACTACTGACTTAGAATCCGAGGTCAATGATATCCTTAAAGAAGTTCTGGGTTGGTTTAGTATTAACTCCCTTTCAATAAACCTGAAAAAAACCAATTTTATCCAGTTCCAGACAACCCACAAAAACCCAAAAGAAATAGTTATCACACAGAATGATCAGATGATAAAGCAAGTGTACTTATCAAAATTCCTAGGCGTACACGTGGACAGTAGGCTGAACTGGGAACATCACGTTCTACAAACACTAAAATGGCTGACGTCGGCAACATTTGCTTTACGAATTTTGTCACGCTTCAATGACATTACCATCTCAAAGTCAGCTTACTTTGGCTATTTTCATTCAGTCATGTGTTATGGCATCATCTTTTGGGACAATACACCTGCTGCAAAGGAAATCCTCACAGCACAAAAAAGAGTAATAAGAATCATTTGTGGTGTACCCCCACGAACCTCATGTCGAAATCTTTTTAAACGACTTGAAATACTGACAGCAACATCTCAGTACATATATTCACTGATGTGCTTCATAATAAATAACCCCACTCTGTATGAAACGAATTGCCTACATCATGAACATAACACCAGAAGAAAAGAGGATTTCCACTGTGAGTTAAAGAACTTGACACTTATTCAGAAAGGGGTAAAGTACACTGGAACGAAAATTTTCAATTCCCTACCCAACAGCATCAAAAGTATAAGGAGTAGTACATCAGTATTTAAACGTAGCTTGAAAAATTATTTACTTGAGACCTCACTTTACTCACTAGAGGAATTCTTTCAGAGAAATAAGTAAAACCCAGATTGGAAAGCTGTTTTTAAATTTTTTGACACTGTTTACTGTTAAACTAATGTAATAATGCCCTAATGTAAAAATTCCTATTTTTCTCATTTCCATTTTTGGGTCACTTTTAAACCCAAAGTGGGAAGTTTCGATTACTGTTCAAGGTTAAAATAAATGCAATAATGCCCTAAATATGAAACTGCTATCTTCACATTTATGTTGACTAGTTTTTAAGCTAAAAAGTATGACTTTTGTGCACTATTATTAATACTATAACAATGTCTTTATTCTATGTATTTTATTATGTATATTGACACGTTCCACATCTGAGTGACTTGCTCACATGTACAGATCTATGGAACAAGTATATAAATAAATAAATATCACACAGATCTGAGTCTGTTACTGCATTTCCAACTGAAGTACAATTGTGCAGGTTCCCCACAACGAATTTCTTTTGTTTATGTTACTATTGGGCGTTAATATGCGAAAAATTTCCAGGAATTCCACTTTGTTTGAATTGACATGAAAGTGTTGGGGGGAGATGATTGAACAGTTGATGTGAATGTCAACTGTAGTTTGGATGACTATAAAAAATAAAATAAAATCATACTGAGATTGACATGTATACTATCTGATCAAAAGTATCCAACCACCTCAAGTAATGGGGAATCGACCACTAGACGCCACAAGAGGCCAGTAGAAAAGATATTTTCAAGATATTTTCTTTTAGCTGGGGGGGGGGGGGGGGGGGGGTACTGTGTCGTCAGCAGTGAAGCAAAGAGCAGAATGGGCTGGTCAGGAGAGATCAATGATTTAGAATAGGAACTGGTCATTGGATGTCACCTGAGCAACAAACCCATAAGAAGGACATTAAGTTGGGCCCAAATTTGTAACGTTCAAGTCGATTGCTGGAGATGTGACTGTGGAGTGGAAACACAAAGGCACAACCACGGCTAAACCAAGACCACACAGACCACAGAAATGGTGTATACAACTGTTAAATGGAATTGAACGAAATCAATCGACATGTTTGACAGAAAATTGTATCATGCTTCAAGTCTAAATATTTGTTAATCTTCGTGGATAGTTCTGTAGTTCTAATTGTCAAAGAGGTTTACTAAATTGTAATTTGCCATGACTAAACTCAGACTAGCAAACCACGAGTTTCCTCGCTCTCGATTTGTATATTATTAGCGTACTTGCTGCCTGGGAGCTGTTTAGGTTACTGCGGCTCCCGTAGTAGCAGTCGATGCACGCTCCAGTTGTTGTGCAGTTGCGTGCAGCTCCTGCTGTTACGGCCTGATTCCGGCCCTACCCTAAATTGTTCCGCGGAAATTTGTTTCCAGTTAAAATATTTGACGTTCAATCACACTCTTGCTACGAAAAATAATAATTAACTGTAATCCTCTAAAAATTATTTTCATCTCTTTTCGCTACAAGTGTCTCCTGCTTGGTGTTTGGTTTCCTGTACAACAATAGGTCTACTAACGTTTGTCGTTACTCTCCAGCTTAATTAGACAGGTAGCACACAGGAAACGTTGTCTTGAAATGCTCGGTCTGTGCTGCAAACATCTCGTATTTATTTGTTTCTGCTACCGACGAGTGATTTTTATTATTATTATTATTATTATTATTATTTATTTATTTTTCAATCTACCTTATGCTGTAATACTTTGCTTTTCGCTCAGGTCTTTGTCAAATGTGGGTTGGTCTGTGAGCGCGTGTAGATGACTCAGCGTTATCGTGAAGCTGAAAGACCCGGATTCTATTCCCAGTCTGACACATACGTACTTATTATCCATTCCAGTACAAACGTGTCGGCAGATGTGAAATAACCTACCTTTAACCGTTGCAAATTTGGCCCCAACTTAATGTCCTTCTACAGCGAAATACTGATAACGAGGACGTGGATGACAGACGAAATTTGACAGCACCCTTCTTTTTTTTTCTCGGTAAATGCTCATAGTTCCAATATCGTGCTCAAAAGCTTCTAGTATGTCTATATGTGTGCGTCCAAAAAGTTTGGGGCTCCAGTGATAGCGACTTTTGTTCATACTCTTATTTCCGATCCAAACAAAAGAATCTGAATGAGTCAGCAAAAATTTCTTATAATAACAAGCAGACTTCATTGAAGGTCACTGACAAACGTGATCGAAAACTATTAAATTAGCTCCATAAATATGACTGGAAAGATTTGCGTCCCAGACAGAGGCTACTTGATACTATACCTACTTTCTACACCAGTGTTCTTAATGACACTTGCGTCAAATATGTATATATAGACGCCGAAAGCTCTCAGAGACTTTGCTGATAACTAACCTACGTAATCCTGAGAGACATTTTTTGCCTCAGTAAACGTTCTCCTTCATGTGGAGTTTTCCTTTTAAGATTACGGAATAGATCGGGTGGGCTTCCTATATGCTTCATAAATAAACAAAATGATTTTTGTCACTGATGGAGGCATTATATGACGCAGAGGGTCGTTTAAAATGCTGGCAGGAAATAAAATTTGAATATAATGCTTTCAATCCGCAGTCAAGCGCGTCATATTTCGTCTGTAAAGAAGACGTTATGTTCCAGGTCTCTTTATTCTTTCCTGCTCTTCGATGGATGATGTCTGTGTGTGTGATGTATCATAACGCTTTTGATCACGAACTTCAATTTACTTTTAATTAGTAATTTATTCCCTGGGCGTGAAGGTAGCTGAAAATACAGACCTGTTTACGACTGTTTACAGACAGCTGCAAACGACTATTACGCACGTCGCATCGGTAATTTATTGCCATCTTTTTTTCAAGGTGAAACCCGCGGTTTATAAAATTTTAATACAAAGCACATAAATAGACACACACGTTAATGCTAGCGCGTTTTCTAAGTAAATACCGTATCCGACAGGGCCATAAATCTGCGACTTTCGCTAAATAAAGCAATCTGTAGTTTACGCTTTTAGATTCTGCTTTACGACATACACAGAACATGTTCCTTCCACTCGTTTCTGTTCTGTGAAATTTTCTTTGTTATAGATTTCACATCTAATTTTGCTCTTGTGTACACGTTCCTGATTTTATCTGCTCTGCTACACATTTTTACTGATCTGAGTAGCATCATTTCTAATGTTCCGATTGTCTAAGATCCTTAATTCTTGGAGCGCAAGTCTGATCCATACAACGAGGTGGAAACTATCATTAGTTCATAAACTGTCTTCTGCTACTATCGGGGCTCTTGCAGTTGTCCTTGCGCTCTTTTGAATGTTACACGGACAACGGTACATCATCGTACCAAACATTTGGCCCAACTAAGTGAAAATTCTGACTGATTAATGAACAGTGATGCTGTGTGCTAAATGCAATTGGGATACATATGGGCCATCACCATTGATTACGAAATACAAATTACAGTCATAACGAATCTTGTCCAACCAATCAACTTATACAATGAAAGACTCGTTTTACAGAGCTCATTGGTCTTGTGCGGGATAGATACTCACGTATAGTATCAGCCTTGTCACTGGAGCAAGTTTTTTTTATTGTTTTTTTTATGATTTTTCATTCCACCTCTGAAGGAGATAGTGGGTTGCAGGAGATCACAGCACTGTCAGCCAGTAGCTGTAATCTACGCTGTTGTGTCACCATTTACTTACGACAGTTGGGTGTTTATTTAATTTTTTTTAGAATTTTTAATTGCATGCAGATGAGTAGTTGAGAGGAAGATGTTGCTCATTACATTTCCTTCATTCCAGATCCCTGAATTTGCCTTACAGCTGGGGGAAAAAATTCTAAGTCGAAAAAAACTCCAGCTGGGATTGGTTGCCTGTTGTTCAGCTTATATATTTTCATATTTTCTCAGTGATATAATGTTATATCGTGATCTTGGAATTCTGTTGATGTAGAAAATTTCCGTTTAATTCTGTAAAAGATGACAAACTTGAAAATCTAGTCGATGTAGATAATATTGCCTTCTTCTATAGGCATTGATTGAAGTAATTTTCGTCAATAACTTGTTCTTTCTACACACTCGACAAAAGTTTAGAATATCGTAGAATGACTGCAATTACTTCTTACAGTACATCCTTTGAGATTTGTACAATACCTTATTAACAAAATAACGTAATTCCTCTTGAAAACAAACTCTTGGTTAGCTATAAAAATCATTACAAAACAAAGCAGACTCTTTCCGAAATGTACATCTTGAAAACAAAAACAGTGAAAATCCTTATCTCATGGTGACGATTATCAGTGTTTGGTAGTGAGTATATCCTCCGCGCGCACGGATGAGTTCTTCAAGTCCGCGAGCCATGCTCTGGATGAGACCCTCAAGTTTATCTTGGGTCATGAGGTCCACTGCTCTGTGGCAGCTTGAGCGAGGTCCCGAAGATTGTCTGCTGGATTCGGACGCTGCGCAATGGCCACCTTCAACAGGTCCCATGCATGCTCAGTTGTACTTCCGTCAGGGGAGTGTGCTGCCCAACGCATTCGGTTGATGTCGCGTCTTTGAAGATACCGAGACACTGCTTGAGTATGGCGCGGTCTTGCACTGTCATCGACTAGCATGAATCACCGACTTCACAATATCTGTAGCGCCTTACAATCGTTTGTAGAACCTCTTGAATGTATCGGGGACTGGTCAAACTGCCGTAGATGAGAATTAGAGGAGTCCGCCGTCCCACCATTATTGCCGCCCAGAACATTACATTTCCACTTGCAAACGGATGGATTTCCTGAACGTATCTGCGTTCCCGGTGTCGTATAGCACTTCTTGAAACCCTAACGCGTGTAGTGTCTGGTCGCAAACCAATCCTGGTCTCGTCAGCAAACATGATATAACTCCATTCTGCAACGGTCCGTCCGCAGCTCGTGGTCGTGCGGTAGCGTTCTCGCTTCCCACGCCCGGGTTCCCGGGTTCGATTCCCGACGGGGTCAGGGATTTTCTCTGCCTCGTGATGACTGGGTATTGTGTGCTGTCCTTAGGTTAGTTAGGTTTAAGTAGTTCTAAGTTCTAGGGGACTGATGACCATAGATGTTAAGTCCCATAGTGCTCAGAGCCATTTTTTGCAACGGTTCAACGTTGATGTGCAAGAGCCCAGGTCCTTCGATTGCGTCGTTTCCGTTGATTCAGAGCAAAACTTCTCAATGGTCATCTGGAATGACGACCACTCTGATGCAATCCTCTCGGCATTTTTTGGTCTGAGATACGAATCCCTATTGCCCAGGAGAAGCCATCTCCAATATTTCTGGCAGTTGATGTTGGATGCTGGGCACCTGCGAGCCGGCAGTTGGAGGAAATGATCCTGCATTGATGTTGTCATACGAGGACCACCACTGCAAGGTCTATAGTTCACATTCCCGTCTCTCTGTACTTTCTCCACACCTTAGACACCCCACTATGAGTGACATGTAACCGATCGCTAACATCTTGCTGTGTATAACCTGCTGAAAGTAAAGCCACTATCCTGACTCTATCAAAGTGCTGCATGCCTCTGCGTGGCATGTTACTGCAGTGCTGAACACAAACCGAATGAAGCTGTTGTCGATACTGGACTACTCGTGGTGTACTGCTGTGGCAGTGGTGTGTTTACATGACTGGGAAACGGCCCCAAAGCATGTCAGCAGTAAACACCATCCAGTATATGGGCTCTAACTCGATAATGCATGAAGTGCCTAGGTCAGTGAGACATCCAGTATCGTTGACTACTTTTTACGATAGTATTCCAAACTTTTGTTTATCAGTGTATATCAGGCTGCTACATCATCCCAAATCCTTGTCAGAGTTCTTGGTCTGTTGACAGTCTCATTGATTTCTTCGTTTTCCAGAGGATTCTGCTGGAGTGAATTCGATATTGCATCAAGAACAGTGTACAGAGGAAATGCTTATTAGAATTTCGGAAAATTAAACGTTGTAGGATCGTGCTGCAAAAGTGATTTTGTAATTCCATTGTTTTATAGTCTGTTGAGCTCGAATCTGGTGATTTAGTCTTTTCTTCTGTCTATCATGTTCTTGGTTTCAAGTGTTTTGTGTTTTGTGAAGGGAGTTTGTTGGGAACTCATAGTGTAAATCTCCAGCTACTCGAAGCATCGTCCAGTCAGCAGGTAGAATTTTTTTCGTTTGTTTAGATGACACAATCCAAGGTTGAGATCCACATTCGAGAATGAGTCGGACAAATATTTTCTATGTAAGAAGGGCAACTGGTTGCTCCACTCCACGTGTTAGTTATTTCATGAGACGTACTAAATTAAGTAGGCTTTCAGCTTCTTTAATCTTTTCAGACGTGTTTTTCTGCCAATTTAAGAGTTCATTTAGATAGAGTCCGAGATATTTGACGTTTGGTTGCGAAGTAATTTCTTGTCCCAGAAGATGAATGTTGAGGTTGTGGGGTCCTGTTGTTGGTGATCAGTAAGACTTCTATGTCTGAATAGAAAAGTTGACTTTTGATTGGATTAGGTCAGATTCTCCATTTACTGAGCGAGGTTTCAAGTCTGCTGATGTAGTTGTTGCTTTTTTTGTATTAAGGTTTTTGGATTTGATGAAAGGTTTCCTCTTGTGGTTGTTATTTTTGACAAGGGTAATAGCCGCTGTTTTTATGATAGTTGGCAGATGGTCACTGGAAATGCTATCCCATATTTCTACTTCTCTGCAGTTACTAGCAATTTGCGGTGTGCAAATAATGTGATCAACTATGGAGGTTCCAGTTGATTGATGAAAGTAGGTGAATTATTTTCTAAGAGGATCAGATTTTCGTTTAGAGTTGCAATGAGAAGGTCGCCATTTTTGTTGTTGATTATGTCACCAAGAACAAGGGATCTGGCATTAAGGTCCCCTAAGACGACTGCTGGGCCAAGTGTAGAGATATAATCAAAGAGGTTTATTGGTAGTTCCTCAGTGAGAGATACATATACAGTTGCAAAGAAGGTCGGTTTCCTATATTTTCCTACTATTTTTAAGACAATAGCTTGATGGGTGTTCAGTTTTTCTGATAAATCAGATCATATAGCGGCAAGTTGTTTTGTATGAAAGATAGCGATCCCTCCTTCTGAACATCTTCCTCTGCCTGTTTTGGGTTTGTCTAACCTGTGACATGGATAACTGAGAAGTCTTACGTTTCGGCAATTCCAATACTTCTAATGTTTTCTTCTCGAACCAATTTTTCTAGGAACTCTCTTTCAGTACAGAAACCATTTTCGTTGACAAAGCATATAGCTGCAGTGTCTTTTCTGGACGTGAGTGTGAAAAGACTGCCAAATTTGCAGAGCGCGTAGCAGTAGGTTGGGATTGGGAAGATGAGTCAAGTGGGTTGCTGATGTAGATGTGCTTTTTGTTCCGGACATGCGTAATTTCCATAGCCTGCGGGAGGAACTTTCCGGAAACCGTTTTCATCGTTTCAGTAATAAGGGATCAACATACCGGGAGAATGTAGAGTAGTGCAGTGATGAATGCACGCATAAAGTTTAAGTTTGTGAACGTTCCTGCACTGAGTAAGTTGGTTCATCAGTGCATTTGGTCTTCTCCGTTCTGTCGGCGGAGATGGGTTGCTTCGGCCTTTCTGAGCAATTTGAATCGGTAGCGAGAAGAGTACCACTGTTATCGCTGTATTTAAGTGTTTCCTTTTCACTCCAAAAGAAATGCAGACTATTTTCTTTGGATCCATCTTTTAGTCTAAATGTTTGAAAGTTTTACAGTGTGTAGATATGTCCTTTAGGTACAATATTTTCATTTCTCCACATAATTTCCATCCCTCTCAACTGCCTTACGCCATCTTGGAACCAGCGCCTGTATACCCGCACGGTAAAATTCTGGACCAGCCTGTTGGAGCAACTGTTTGGCAGCGTGCACAAGGGAGTCATCATCTTCAAACCTTGTTCCACGAAGAGAGTCTTTCAGTTTCCCAAAGAGATGATAGTCACATGGAGCCAGGTCAGGACTGTAAGGCGGGTGCTTCAGCGTTGTCCATCCGAGTTTTGTGATCGCTTCCATGTTTTTTTTCTACTGACACGTGGCCGTGCATTGTCGTACAACAGCAAAACATCCTGCTTTTGCCGATGTGGTCGAACACGACTCAGTCGAGCTTGAAGTTTCTTCAGAGTCGTCACATATGCGTCAGAATTTATGGTGGTTCCACTTGGGATGATGTCCACAAGCAAGAGTCCTTCGGAATTGGAAAACACCGTAGCCATAACTTTTCCAGCAGAAGGTGTGGTTTTGAATTTTTTTTTTATTGGGTGAATTTGCATGATGCCACTCCATTGATTGCCTCTTTGTCTCTGGTGAAAAATGATGGAGCCATGTTTCATCACCTGTCACAATTCTTCCAAGAAATTCATCTCCACCATTCTCGTACTGTTCCAAAAGTTATCTGCATACCGTTTTTCTTGTTTCTTTGTGAGCGACTGTCAGCATCCTGGGAACCCACCAGGGACCAACCTTTTTTAACGCCAACACTTTTAGTATTCTGCAAACACTTCCTTCCCCTATCCCAACGTAGCGTGACAATTCATTCACTGTGATGCGTCTGTCAGCAGTCACCAATTCGTTAACTCTCTGCACATTGTCTGGAGTGTGTGCAGTACGAGGCCTGCCACTGCGAGGACAATCCTCATATTGCCGTGCCCTCTTTCATCACGTAACCTGCTTGCCCACCGACTAACTATACTGCGATCGATAGCAGCATCTCCATACACCTTTTTCAACCTCTTGTGGATGTTTCCCACTGTCTCGTTTCCACAGCACAGGAATTCTATGACAGCACTTTGCTTCTGACGAACGTCAAGTGTAGCAGGCATCTTGAAGACATGCTGTGACGGCGCCACTAACGAGAACAGGTTGAACTAAGTTTGAATACAAGCGGGAAGGAAGTATATACACACTGTAAAGCTTTCACACATGCAGAATGAAAACTGTATTTTTACAAAAATAGTGTGCATTTCTTTTGGAGTGACCATCGTAGTTTGCAGTCGAAAATCAGGTTAGGTCCGCTACATTTCCATGTTTGATGCGTCGATACTGTTTTTGGAGGTAATCCGCTTCATACTTAAGATATTTCAATCGAGTAACTCGCAACTGTCATCAGGTACTCTTTGAGCCTCGGGGAGCACCTGATGAAGACTGCGAGTTAGTCAATCGAAATATCGTGCAAGCACGACACGGAATATCAGCAGAAACCCGATTTTCAAAGATGGCAACACAATAACTCTTTTTCAGGAGATTTCAGTGTCACAACAACAACCTAAAACAGGCTTCAACTATCAGTACTTGGGGCCGGCGGCGGACTTGTCGCGCCTTTACTACCCCTGGTCTATTGGTGGCACATATCATACTAATTTATGTAGGCTACCAATTAGACTTCAAGAAGAATATAATAATTCCAATCCCAAAGAAAGCAGGTGTTGACTGATGTGAAAATTACCGAACTATCAGTTTAATAAGTCACAGCTGCAAATACTAACGCGAATTCTTTACAGGCGAATGGAAAAACTGGTAGAAGCCAACCTCGGAGAAGATCAGTTTGGATTCCGTAGAAATGTTAGAACACGTTAGGCAATACTGACCTTACGACTTATCTTAGAAGCTAGATTAAGGAAAGGCAAACCTACGTTTCTAACATTTGTAGACTTAGAAAAAGCTTTTGACAATGTTGACTGGAATATTCTCTTTCACATTCTAAACGTGGCAGGGGTAATATACAGGGAGCGAAAGGCTATTTACTGTTTGTACAGAAACCAGATGGCAGTTATCAGAGTCGAGGGGCATGAAAGGGAAGCAGTGGTTGGGAAGGGAGTGAGACAGGGTTGTAGTCTCTCCCCGATGTTATTCAATCTGTATATTGAGCAAGCAGAAAAGGAAAAAAAAGAAAAATTCGGAGTAGGTATTAAAATCCATCTAGAAGAAATAAAAACTTTGAGGTTCGCCGATGACATTGTAATTCTGTCAGAGACAGCAAAGGAGTTGGAAGAGCAGTTGAACGGAATGGACAGTGTCTTGAAAGGAGGATATAATATGAACATCAACAAAAGCAAAACAAGGATAATGGAATGTAGTCGAATTAAGTCAGGTGATGCTGAGGGAATTAGATTAGAAAATGAGACACTTAAAGTAGTAAAGGAGTTTTGCTATTTGGGGAGCAAAATAACTTATGATGGTCGAAGTAGAGAGGATATAAAATGTAGACTGGCAATGGCAAGGAAAGCGTTTCTGAAGAAGAGAAATTTGTTAACATGGAGTATAGATTTAAGCGTCAGGACGTCGTTTCTGAAAGTATTTGTGTGGAGTGTAGCCATGTATGGGAGTGAAACATGGACGATAAATAGTTTGGACAAGAAGAGAATAGAAACTTTCGAAATGTGGTGCTACAGAAGAGTACTGAAGATTAGATGGGTAGATCACATAACTAATGAGGAGGTATTGAATAGAATTGGGGAGAAGAGGAGTTTGTGGCACAACTTGACACGAAGAAGGGACCGGTTGGTAGGACACGTTCTGAGGCATCAAGGGATCACCAATTTAGTACTGGAAGGCAGCGTGGAGGGTAAAAATCGTAGAGGGAGACTAAGAGATGAATACACTAAGTAGATTCAGAAGGATGTAGGCTGCAGTAGGTACTGAGAGATGAAGGAGCTTGCACAGGATAGAGTAGCATGGAGAGCTGCATCAAACCAGTCTCAGGACTGAAGACCACAACATCAACAACCAATTAGTAACACCGGTACGTATGTGGCCCGAGCTGCCGCCCCACAATGTAGTATTGGCTCTTGACCATTGCCCTAGTATGTTTCTGGCCCCCAGAGTGGGTTGATTGCAGGGAGCAGCGGGGTGATTAATCGCCGCGACGGCGGAAGCTGTGAGGCCCGGCGGCTCCACGCGGTCTGGCGCGCCGGCAGCGGCGGACGTCCGCCCGTCCACCGCCGAGATAGAGAAGCGCGACAGCTCAGCACGACGCGGCACCGTTTGCGCTGGGGCGACCTCGTTCTCGCTTTGCGTGACAAACGGGACAGATCTGCAGCGGCCTTCGCCGCCGTCTCGACAGTCGAGAAAAAGGCTTTGCAGGAGCAGCCGTCGGACAATCGGGGCACCATTCGAAGGTATCCTCCGCGTTGCTGATTTGTGCTCGTTGCTTTTTGTACAAAACGTACTTTCTCCAACTATTGTCTTTTTTTGGTAGCACAATACGAGCTTTAGAGTACTAGCTTGTCACAAGGCTACAAATGACTGAGCAGTTACTACAAATAATCTGACCTTCAGGAGCGGGAAGGCGATCAAATCTTACACAATCTTCTTCCGAAAATGGAGACTCGATAGAAATCTGAATTACATATTCGCACGTAGCCAACAGAATATCTGTTTTCTACATCTAGGCCTGAAAATCATTCATAGGACCAAATTAACGAATAACCAAAATACTGAAATGGAAACTGTGGAAATTTGTAGCAGAGTCAGGGAACCTATTGATGCGCTTTCGTATTTAAAACATTTCACGACAACTACTGGGTGGAAATCAAAAGAAATAAACAAAAGAGCGAAAGCGGTCTGGGATGCTTTTGGTAACCGAAATTGTGGTTTCAAAAGTAAGCTTTCGATAGGGCTCAAACAGACAGTTCACAGTTATTATACGTCACCAGTTTCGGCTTGGGGCAATGAGACGAAACTTTTAATCCAAAAACAATTCAGGACCTGAGGTTGCTTTGGGAGCGATCTTAAGGTACGTGTTGGGAACTGCCAGTGGGGCAGAAAAACAAACGAATGGATCAGGCAAGAAATTTGAATGCAGAAAGTGGACTGTAATGAAAATAAAACTGAAGCTGGTGACATGTAGCCAGACAAATTTATGTTATGGTTATCTGACAATGCTAACGGCAATAATCCCGACAGATCGCCGAAGTTAAACGCTGTCGGGCTGGGCTAGCACCTGGATGGGTGACCATCCGGTCTGCCGAGTGCTGTTCGCAAACGGGGTGCACTCAGCCCTTGTGAGGCAAACTGAGGAGCTAAGTGATTGAGAAGTAGCGGCTCTGGTCTCGTAAACTGACATACGGCCGTGAGAGCGGTGTGCTGACCACATGCCCCTCTACATCCGCATCCAGTGAGGCCTGTGGGCTGAGGACGAAACGGCGGCCGGTCGGTACCGTTGGGCCTTCCATAGCCTGTTCCGACGGAATTACCTGACAATGTCAGCAGGAGATCGAGCTCTGAATTTGAATAATGTAATCTTCTTTCTAGTTTCGGCAAGTTAAATTACCGTCTATATACTTCTATATACACAGACCATTGTGGCACTCTACGTGGTACACGGTTATTTAGCCGTTCATCAAAGACTTGTTTCCAGGTATTTCCGTTACTACATGACCGTGCACTACATAGCACAGTGATGTATGTATGTAGACGATCTGAAGATGCCAATTTAACTCGCCGAACGTAGTTGGCTATAGGTGTATCTGTTGCGATGTGGGCAAATAAACTTCTCTAGTAAGAAGATTACATTATTCAAATTTATGTTACAACAGTCGCAAACATCTAGTAGTAAGCTAGATGCGTCTAGCTGAAGACAGTGACTAGCAGCAGACTTGCAGAAACTATAGTCGTAAGCTATCGGTTCCGCAGAGGCCCTGAATGTCATCTCTTTAGGTTTATGATGTATTGTACATGGGTGAGTTTGCTAAATGTGGACAAACTGTAGGAAACGATCCCTGAGAGGAATAAGTAGCAAAACAGACCATATGTGGTTGGAAATGCGTTCCAGAGGAGGTATATCCACATGAAGGTGAAAACAATAGAAAGCACACAGAGCATACCAGGCAAGTGGGAATGTTCTGTCTGTACTAGCGTTTCAGCCCAGGCTCCATAGGGCAGAGTGCTGGAGCACCGTCACATAGTGGCCACACTACCCTTCGCACCCCAAAGGCACGTCTTCCAGCAGGGGAGAAAGGCTCACTCGCAGGAATTGCAGGCATGCCTCGCCTGCGAGGCGTTGTAGAAGGATGACTAGTCCCTCAAATCGCCTCCCCCCCCCTCCCCCCCATTATCCCCAACCAAATATTGAAGCCGACAAGGTGTTGATGGTTTGCTGTAACCCTACCATGGGTATTCTCCGTATCCCGCAAGTGGGTGATGTGACGGTTGGCAATATCTGTGGTATCCTCCAGCATCATGGTGGACTATGCGATGAACCAGCGACTAAACCATTGCCGCCGAGGCAGGTCCGTATGTAATAAGGCCAAGTGATACGGACAGTGACAGCTGTTCTGCAAAATGTTCCACACAGTCGTCTGGCTTAACTCCCCCCCTCCCCCCTCCCCCGCCCGCGGGCCACCTGCCTTGTACTGATACCAGAGTCACTGTCAAAGATCTTTTATCTCCAATTTCAGGTCCGCGTACCTCCCATGAAACGCATTTCGGGCCATATATCCATACGACCAGTTTTACTCACTATCCCCTTAGAGAACGTTCCATACATTTTGTTCCCATTTAAGAAAACCACCCTGCATAAGAGGACTTTCTGTCACCCTTCCATCCTTCTTCTCCTTTATGCCTTCAAAGGAGGTAAGGTAGAACAGGCCTTAATAACAATAAGGTCATTAATAGTAGAGATGGAGCAGGGACTGGGCAGAGGAAAAGGTTCGTGCCTTTTCCAAATGGAGCATCCCACAGTTCGCCTTTATTTTACTTAATTTCGCGTTGTAACGGACTCTGAAAGTAGTTTCGATGAGTACACCACGAATTTTGCCTCATCCCCACTTTCAGTTATGAATGCTGTGTCATCTTCAGATCTCGTTAACTGTTACATTCATACAGGTCTTAACAAGATACAAAAGATTCCATATCCGCATCTCCTGGGTCGTTATAGTATATAGTTGTCAAGTTGGCATTCCTTTTTAAACTATCAGTGTTAAAATTTGTTTTTCGTTCCAGTATATGTTACTGCAAAATCGTGTTTCGTGAACAAGCTTCCAAGCTTTTTCTTCGTTTCCGCACGGATGGAAAAAACATCCGGCTTCGCACCTGATAGCTTTCATTTCGTAGTATTTGCAACTCCGCTGCGTGCAACGAACAGGAACCAGACCGTAGTTTGCAAAACATCCGGGCCAGTATCGCAGAAGTGGCCGGGCACAGCTGACCCGCACGCGCGACAGCGCCTGAAATCACGAATTGTACAGGAAGCTGCGGTAGGATGTGTGACGTAGAATTCCTGAGGTAGTGAGTCACAGACTCTCACAGGAATGTGATTCTGGCAGCTTGATTCTTTATACGGCTTTTCTATGTAACAGCACGCGAAAGGTTTTAGTTGTTCACGCTTGCATTAGTCCCCTCCTACAAAAAAAAATAATACTTCACCTTCAGGTAAACATGTTCTTCGAATCTATATTACTGGCTAAGCGAGCGAATTTTTTGCGATCTTTTGGTCTTAAGCTCTCGAATTATGAATTTTACGCATAAGCTCTCGAATTGTGAATGATAATCGAGTGAACATGCAAAGTTTCAGTTAAAATACGTACATATTATAAAAATGTGTGTGTGTGTCCTCCACTTCTCCTCCTAAACCATTGGACTGATTTCAATCAAACTTGATACATACATGCTTTACTGTCAGTCAACAATGCCTGTGAGGGTAAGAAGAACCTAACATAGTTCACGAGATATGACGTCATAAAAATGAGACGCTTGAAAAACTGCCGCATCATGCACGACGTTTAAATCTATTACTTCTGTGTTACTAACTATAGTCTCAATAAATTTCGCAGACAGTATCCACATACCCCGGAAAATGGGCAAATGCACCTACAGAAGTAAGGAGTATATCATGGTACCAGACAGGTCAGAAGATGTGGCGTCGTAATCACCGAAATGCTTCAAAAACTGCCGAATTATGCACGATGTTTAAATTTATTACTTCCTTTCTACCAAGTCTATTCTCAAGATATTTTGCAGAGAGTATCCACATATGCCGCAGAATGTACCTACAGTTACGTCATTGTATGACACACAGATCAGGAGATATGACGTCATAAACACTGAACTGTGTGAACAACTAGCGCATGATGTTCGGCGTATAAATTTGTTACTCCTCCGGAGACAGCATACACTTAGGGCGCTGAGTGTACCTGCACAAATGCGTCATTGTACCACACACAGTTCAAGAGATATGACGTTATAGACACTGAGATGCGTGAAAAATTGCCGCAGCATGCGTGAAGTTTTAATACATTTGTTCTTTATTGCTGAAGACACTCGTGCAGTCGAGTCAAATAAAGGAAAATTCTTGACATCTGACACCGCTTTCGACACCTAGCGCCTGAACGGAAGTGGTGGGAGAGGAGAGGAAGACAAAAATATTAAAAGTGAAAACAAGATGTTCACACTAAATCAATGACGAGATCATTATAGGCAGAGTGTAAGCACGGAATGAACCCGGGGAAGATAAGAAATCTGAACTGCCTTGGCACTGCCATTCGCGATATAGGGAAACGATAGAAAATCTAAATTTGGACGCTTAGGCAGTGATTACTCACTCGCAAAAAACAAAAATGTTTTGATTACGTGCACACAGCTGAAAATGGAAGTACATACAAAACTACAAGGTGTACAACTTTGCTTCCGCCGTTTGCCGATAGGTGGCGACAACGGCAGGTAGCGGTCGAAACAAACAGATCGCAGACGTCAGGCAGTTAGCTTGGACCTCGGTCAACATAACCTCATTCAAACATTAGTCGATTTGTGTCTGCATCATAAAGTTGTTCTTGGTTGAAAATGTCAGTTTACGAGCCTAATTCTCGTCATTTGCGGGAAGTGTTACTGTTTTGTTTCAATATGAAGAAAACAGCGGCTGAGTCTCATCGAATGCTCTCAAGTACGTATGGTAAGGATGCTATTAGTGAAAGAACGTGTCGTGAGTGGTTTCAACGCTTCAAGAACGGTGGTTTTAACATCGTAGACCGGCATAGTGGTGGAAGAGAGAATGTTTTCGAAGAAGCAGAATTGGAGACATTGCTGAGTGAAGACTCGCGTCAAACTCAACAAGAATTGGCACGATTAGTAGGAGTGACACAGCAAGCCATTTCAAAACGTCTCAAGGCTATGGGCATGATTCAGAAAGAAGGAACTTGGGTGCCGCGTGAGCTGAAACCAAGAGACGTTGAACGGCGTTTATGTGTTTGTGAACATCTGCTTCAGAGGCAAAAACGGAAGTGATTTCTGCATCGCATTGTGACCGGGGACGAAAAATGGGTTCATTACGATAACCCTAAACTCAAAAAATCATGGGGATATCCCGGCCATGCTTCCACGTCTACGGCCAAACCGAATATTCACGGCTCCAAGATCATGCTCTGCATTTGGTGGGACCAGCTCGACGTCGTGTACTATGAGGTGTTAAAACCAAGAGAAACAATCACAGGTGCTCGTTGTCGAACGCAATTAATGCGTTTGAGCAGAGCATTAAGAGACAAACGGCTGCAACACAGCGAGAGACACGATACAGTGATTTTGCAGCGCGTCAACGCTCGACCCCACGTTGCAAACGAGGTCAAAACATACTTGGAAACGTTAAAATGGAAAGTCCTACCCCACCCGCCGTATTCTCCAGACATTGCTCCCTCTGACTATCACCTGTTTAGATCAATGGCGCATGGCCTGGCTGACAACACTTCCGATCTCATGAAGAAGTCACAAATTGGATCGATTCATGGATCGCTTCAAAAGATGAACAATTTTTTCGATGCGGGATTCGTACACTTCCCGAAATATGGGAGAAAGTAGTGTCCAGCGATGGAAAATACTTTGAATGATACATGTGTAACGAATTTGTTTCATTAAAGCCTCAAATGTTGAGGAAAAAACGGCGGAAGCAAAGTTGTACATCTTGTATGACAAATTCGTACTTAACAATTTTGTCCTTCCGTGTCAGACCAAGTAGTTTCTTGATGGCAAAAATGCTTCTGGGAGTCGTACTGCGTATTTGTATAAAATACACTACTGGCCATTAAAATTGCTACACCACGAAGATGACGTGCTACAGACGCGAAATTTAACCGACAGGAAGAAGATGCTGTGATATGCAAATGATTAGCTTTTCAGAGCATTCACACAAGGATGGCGCCGGTGGTGACACCTACAACGTGCTGACATGAGGAAAGTTTCCAAGCGATTTCTCATACACAAACAACAGTTGACCGGCGTTGCCTGGTGAAACGTTGTTGTGATGCCTCGTGTAAGGAGGAGAATTGCGTACCATCACGTTTCCGACTTTGATAAAGGTCGGATTGCAGCCTATCGTGATTGCGGTTCATCGTATCGCGACATTGCCGCTCGCGTTGGTCGAGATCAAATGACTGTTAGCAGAATATGGAATCGGTGGGTTCAGGAGGGTAATACTGAACGCCGTGCTGGATCCCAACGGCCTCGTATCACTAGCAGTCGAGATGACAGGCATCTTAACCGCATGGCTGTAACGGATCGTGCAGCCACGTCTCGATCCCTAAGTCAACAGATGGGGACGTTTGCAAGACAACAACCATCTGCACGAACAGTTCGACGACGTTTGCAGCAGCATGGACTGTCAGCTCTGAGACCATGGCTGCGGTTACCCTTGACGCTGCATCAGACAGGAGCGCCTGCAATGGCGTACTCAACGACGAACCTGGGTGCACGAATGGCAAAACGTCATTTTTTCGTATGAATCCAGGTTGTGTTTACAGCATCATGATGGCCGCATCCGTGTTTGGCGACATTGCGGTGAACGCACATCGGGAGCGTGTATTCGTCATCGCCATACTAGCGTATCACCTGGGGTGATGGTATGGGGTGCGACGGGTTACACGTCTCAAGTCACCTCTTGTTCACATTGACGGCACTTTGAACAGTGGACGTTACATTTCAGAAGTGTTACGACCCGTGGCTCTACCCTGTATTCGATCCCTGCGAAACCCTACATTTCAGCAGGATAATGCACGACCGCATGTTGCAGGCCCTGTACGGGCCTTTCTGGATACAGAAAATGTTCGACTGCTGCCTTGACCAGCACATTCTCCAGATCTCTCACCAATTGAAAACGTCTGGTCAATGGTGGCCGAGCAACTGGCCCGTCACAATACGCCAGTGACTACTCTTGATGAACTATGGTATCGTGTTGAAGCTGAATGGGCAGCTGTACCTGTACACGCCATCCAAGCTCTGCTTGACTCAATGCCCAGGTGTATCAAGGTCGTTATTACAGCCAGAGGTGGTTGTTCTGGGTACTGATTTCTCAGGATCTATGCACCCAAATTGCGTGAAAATGTAATCACATGTCAGTTCTAGTATAATATATTTGTCCAATGAATACCCGTTTATAATCTGCATTTCTTCTTGGTGTAGCAATTTTAATGGCCAGTAGTGTATTTTAATCATAAACTTAGCCTTATTGCAAGAACCTCCCTCTTTCCCTGAGGGACTCTGCAATAAGGTCGAAACGTTGGTTTTAAGTTTACAACTAAAGTATTTTATACGATGACGTGGTACAACACCCAGAAGAATTTTAATCATCATGAGACCGGTCGCAGAAACCTACGTAGTTTTGACTAAAGAGTTTCTTGTTATGCACCTAGTTTCAGTGTGCAGACGTAGACGTAGCGTAACGTGGTGACAGAGCACTGGCAAGCAGGCAGCAGGGGCGGCGCGTCGCGCTCTGCTTACGTCACGAGGCCGTCGAGGGCCAGTGCTCCAGCCGGGCGCCACCTTCCCACCAACAGCTCCCAGACAGACTCACCGTACACCGCCTGGTGTCGCGTGCTTGCAGACCAATAGTAGTCACAAGCACACGTTTAAGCTTTCGCGGCTTCTCAGCCGTTCATAGCCGTCTCATAATGCGATGGCGTTCTTGCATCGACTGAGAGTAGAGGGGAATTTCCAACCTCCTGAGGTAGTGATCACTATAACTCAGTTGTCATTCAAAAAGTCGAAACATTAATCGGGGTACTAATAAAATCGGTAGTACGTTTACAGCCAGGTAAAGAATGGCAGCTAACTCTCAATATGGATAAATGTAAATTAATGCAGATGAATAGGAAAAAGAATCCTGTAATGTTTGAATACTCCATTAGTAGTGTAGCGCTTGACACAGTCACGTCGATTAAATATTTGGGCGTAACATTGCAGAGCGATAAGAAGTGGGACAAGCATGTAATGGCAGTTGTGGGGTAGGCGGATGGTCGTCTTCGGTTCATTGGTAGAATTTTGGGAAGATGGGGTTCATCTGTAAAGGAGACCGCTTATAGAACGCTGGTGCGATCTATTCATCTATTCTTGAGTACTGCTCGAGCGTTTGGGATCCCTATCAGGTCGGATTGAGGGAGGACATAGAAGCAATTCAGAGGCGGGCTGCTAGATTTATTACTGGTAGATTTGATCATCACGTGAGTGTTACGGAAATGCTTCAGAGACTCGGGTGGGAGTCTCTGAAGGAAAGAAGGCGTTCTTTTCGTGAATCGCTACTGAGGAAATTTAGAGAACCAGCATTTGAGGCTGACTGCAGTACAATTTTATTGCAGCCAACTTATATTTCGCGGAAAGACCACAAAGATAAGAGAGATAAGGGCTCGTACAGAGGCATATAGGCAGTCATTTTTCCCCTCGTTCTGTTTGGGAGTGGAACAGGGAGAGAAGATGCTAGTTGTGGTACGAGGTACCCTCCGCCACGGACCGTATGTTGGATTGCGGAGTATGTATGTAGATGTAGATGTAGCCATGGTTGCTGGACCGCAGACCTAGCTTAGCCCACAAATCGTGCCCAACAAGGGACCAGAAAGCGGGCAGAAATTGAGTCGTCTGCTTAATGAAATGGAACGGGTGCTAGCTGATAGCTATAATCACAGAAACAAAATGGAAACTAAGGAAAAGGTGCGCGCAGGAGGTAGACATGCAGGATGCCGAAATGTTGAACCAAAGAGTGTAGAAGAAGTGCATGGATTTCACCATCTGGAAGATAGAGTAAGTAGGAAGGAAAGGCGTAGTAACAAGGATTGCATGAGGAGAATGGGCTTTCAGGAAAAGAAACAGCTAACAACATCCAGACATATAAACCCTGAAGCAGAAGAACATTTATGAAAAAGTTTAACTGGGAACACAGCTCTATGTGATTGCGAAACATGGGCAATGGGGAAGGCGGTAATGAAACGCTGAAGTCTTCAAAATATGGTGTTAAAGAAGACTAGTGAAGGTTCAGTGGACTGATCCGGACGTCCTGCAACTAAAAAAAAAATAATTATAAATAACATAATGAATCGAAGATAGAGAAAGGCTGGACACAAATTAAGACATGAGTCGTCACTGAAAACTGCAAATGAAGGGATTGTGGAAGGAAAGAACTGCAGCGGCAGGCCTATATGTGAGTTCGAAAAGCAGATCGACCATGATCTGACATGCAGCAGTCACGTCAGAACGAAGAAGAGGAACGGGGAGCGACAGAGATGGAGAACTGGATCTAACCAATCTTAAACATCTGCGTTAAATACCAGACGTAGTTCAGGGAACGCTGTTTCTAGTTAACGATTCACCTCGCGGTTAAACTTCCAAGGAATTCGGCCGTTCTGAAAGCAAAGTCCTCGTCAGGTAGCGAAAGAAGCCTCTTCCAACAATAGACCAAAACAAATTCGAACTAATCGTAGGACTTAGAAACTGTTTAGTACAAAACAGGCAGAATTAACTCACCATCTATCACAACGCACCATACATTTTTGGAACTTGGAGATGCACTGGCAGCGCGGGATTAGCCGAACGGTCTTAGACGCTGCAGTCATGGACTGTGCGGCTGGTCCTGGCGGAGGTTCGAGTCCTCCCTCGGGCATGGGTGTGTGTGTTTGTCCTTAGGGTAATTGAGGTTAAGTAGTGTGTAAGCTTAGGGACTGATGACCTTAGCAGTTAAGTCCCATAAGATCTCACACACATTTGAACATTTGAGATGCTCTGCAACAATAGTTTGTGGATTACTGCGGAATTGCAGAAGTGAATTAAGATGCTGCAGGTACTGGCGCAAACGAAAGCAATTTCAGCTGTCAAAAATACACTCCCCCCTCCCCCCCGCTCAAAAAAAGGATGCACCACAGAGGAATTATCCTGATGGGGCGAAAATCGTTAGATGTGATGTACAAGTACAAAAAAACACATCACAATTTCAGAAAAAGTGGATAATTTAATCAAGAGAAACAACTTCACAAACTGAACAAGTCAAGTCCACCTCTGGCCCATGTGCAAGCAGCTATTCAGCTTGATACTGATTAGTAGAATTGTTGGATGTCCTCCTGAGGGCCATTGTGCCAAATTCTGTCCAACTGGAGCGTTAGACCGTCAAAGTTTCGAATTGGAGAGCCCTGCCCATAATGCTCCAAGCGTTCTCAATCGGAGAGAGATGCGGGGTCCTTGCTGGCCAAGGTAGGGTTTGGAAATCACGAAGACAAGCAGTAAGAACTCTCGTTGTGTATGGGCGGACATTAACTTGTTCAAATGTAGGACCACGATGGCTTGCCATGAAGGGCAACGAATCGGGGTGTAGAATATCGTCGACGTACCGCTGTACTGTAAGGATGCCGCGATGACAACCAAAGAGGTGCTGCTATTAAGTGAAATAGCAACCTGGCCCATATCTCCTGGATGCGGGCCATATGGCGGGTGATAGTCATGCTAGTTTATCGTTGCCCTTCTTCGTTGGTCATCGGGGCTCAGTTTGAAGCGGAACTTATCACTGAAGACAATTCTATTCCATTCAGTGAGATTCCAGGCCGAATGTGCGCGGCACCACTATAAACTTATTGCTCTGTCCTCACCTCCTCGTCTCTCTAGGTCGACCGCTTCCCTCTTGACGCCGTTTTCGGCCATGGTTCAACCATTCCTACCGACAGCGTCGAATAGTGGTATGGCCCCCATTCAAATGTCGAGCAATTCACCGATTACTCCGACTGGCTTCTTTGAGCCCAACTATACGTCCTCTCCCGAATGCTCGTACATTGTTCAAGTGCCTGTCCTCGAAGCATAATTACTGTCCGAGTGCATGGAATGAAATTCGCAGACTTCATGCCCTGATTTCGACATGTCAAATGGTTCAAATGGCTCTGAGCACTATGGGACTCAACTGCTGAGGTCATTAGTCCCCTAGAACTTAGAACTAGTTAAACCTAACTAACCTAAGGACATGACAAACATCCACGCCCGAGGCACGATTCGAACCTGCGACCGTAGCGGCCTTGCGGTTCCCGACTGCAGCGCCTTTAACCGCACGGCCACTTCGGCCGGCTTTCGACATGTCGTCTGTTCGCTATAAGTGTCAAATGATTCAAATGCCTCTGAGCACTATGGGACTTAATATCTGAGGTCATCAGTCCCCTAGAACATGGAACTACTTAAACCCAACTAACCTAAGGACATCACATACATCCATGTCCGAGGCAGGATTCGAACCTGCTACCGTAGCGGTCGCGCGGTTCCAGACTGAAGCGCCTAGAACCGCTCGGCCACAGCGGCCGGCTGCTATAAGTGTCAGTTGCTCTGTGAAATTTTATTACAGCGCCACTCGTTCATCCATCGGCCGCCAAAGTTTAAAGTTTTTCCGTTTTCCGTCGACACCTGTACGAATAGCAGTTTGCGACAAACTTGCATAATTCCTTCGTAGTGCTTCGTTTTTCGTCTTAGAGTGTATTAGCATAAATAATAAACAGTTAACGATAACCGATTTCCAAAGTAGGAATTACCTACGTTCATTTCCGTCTTGGAACTGTTGTACTTGGTGATAAAAACAAATGACTTTTTTGACTTGAAATCGTTGTGGTACAACATTCACAAAATATTAGCATGTCCCCTGTAAATGTAAGGTTGATTCGTACAGAAAAATACCGACGTGCCACATAATAATAACGTTACTTATTAAGGACAAATAGCGGCGTTAGCTGTCTCAGGTTCACTATCAGATTGCTGTTCTCCTTTATTTTTGCATTTAAATTACCCTGAACGCGAAGTGTCGGCTGTTTTTTTTTCTTTTTTTTATTCTGGTGAAAGTTTCTGGCGATAGTGGTGCTGTACAGCAACAACCCTATCAGAAAAAGGACTGCTTTACTTTAACCAGTCCTAGTAATGAGCTGAAAGAGGAGAAATACTGCGCCTATAATAAAACCCAAGGCACTGGCTAGCGAAAAAAAAAATAGAAAATTATGAGTAACTGCAGGGTGGTTCATTGATCGTGACCGGGCCAAATATCTCGTAAAATAACCGTCAAACAAAAAAACTACAAAGAACGAAACTCGTCTAGCTTGAAGGGGGAAACCAGATGGCGCTATAGTTGGCCCGCTAAATGGCGCTGGCATAGGTCAAATGGATACCAACTGCGTTTTTTTTTTAAATGGGAACCCGCATTTTTTATTACATGTTCGTGTAGTAGGTAAAGAAATATGAATGCTTTAGTTGGACCACTTTTTTCGCTTTGTGATAGATGGCGCTGTAATAGTCACAAACGTGTAAGTGCGTGGTATCACGTAACATTCCGCCAGTGCGGACGGTATTTGCTTCGTGATACATTACCAGTGTTAAAATGGAACGTTTACCAATTGCGGAAATGGTCGATATCGTGTTGATGTATGGCTATTGTGATCAAAATGCCCAACGGGTGTGTGCTATGTATGCTACTAGGTATCCTGGACGACATCATCCAAGTGTCCGGACCGTTCGCCAGATTGTTACGTTATTTAAGGAAACAGGAGGTGTTCAGCCACATGTGAAACGTCACGATCAACGGGCCACACTTATAGCAGGCAGGCTGCTACGAAGCAGGACGTTACATATGGAATCTGGCAAGGACTTCCGAACGGGGCGCCAACGATCGTCAGTAGGAGATGTGGTAAACTTCCGACTGTACCGGTTCGCAGAGCCTACGCGTTCCCGCTGCGATTCTTCTGAAATGCAGCCGGACGGAAGCAGCTAGTTGAGGTGCAGGAACTACAGCTGCAGGGACCGTCCCTCTCGTGTAAGGATAACCGCAGCGGAAGCCTGATTCACCAGAAGCGTTGGCGGACATTGCGGGAATCGTTGCACCACGACTATCCGCCGCGAAATCTGAACGGAAGAACGAGCCAGCTGCATTCCTAAGCTCACAGGTGGCAGCATTCCGTAGCTCGTCTCTTGAAAGCTTGCGCAGAAGTTCGTCGAATGATGTACTCTAGTTACGTAATTCGTATTCACCATGAGTGTGGTTCAAGTTCCCATTCGTCCATGATGATATTTGTTTCCGTTTCACCAACTATGTTTAGACGAATGCTTGGACGGTTCTTCCGACGAAGTCACAGCCGGTTCTTGTCTCCGTTCTCGTGCCACTTAGCTTCTGCTTCATCTCTAAGATCTTTGATGTTAACCAGATGTTAAGTTCTTAGTTTACTTCCATACTGCTCAATGCAGATTTGTTTTTAACCCGCCACATTGTGTAATACGTAAATACAGAGAAAAAATCTGCGTACTTTTTCGACGAATGTTCCTGCGACAGATACGTGAGCGGTGTGGTAATCCCCACGATGGCACCCAACTCTGAAGTTTTTGCTCCAGCTGAAAGTGCTGAACCTGACCCATACCGTAAAGTGGTGTTGCTAGTGAGGAACGAATCTCCAAAGTATTCTTCGCCCAGACTGTAACGGTACGGATATCACAAGGCATATGTATAATTACAGAGAGTTTATTGACTAACATCACATCTTTTGACATTTTTCAGTAAACTTGACAACCGCACTTGTCAACTATTACATAATTCAGCATTGTGTTACTGTGTTACTGTATTCAGCAGGCACGTGATGTTCCAATATGGTGTGCTTCGTTCTACCTAGCTATAAAATTCCCTACAGTCACAATAAAAAAAAATGGAATAGTATCATCTTCGTAGAAGAATTTAATGTATCTGAATGCGATACCAGATACTAACTACAGTGTTACTTCGACTCGAAACGAATAAAATTTTTCTTCATAACAAAAATACAGTAGCTGTCCTTACCAATAGCTCCACGAATTTCTGTTGTTAAACCTACATTAAAGAAGACAGATAAAGGGAAATACCCTATGGAAAGAAAAGCGAATTCTCAAACGAGTTGTGAGAAAAATTGTGATATCGCAAGGGCATCAAGGACTTGGATCCACAAAAAAGCCAGCAGCAAGCTGTAAGTGTATTTGAACTCTCCACTTATGTCGAATAATTGTTTGCACCTGATTTAAGGAGTAAAAAGAATATACGTCTGCTTTTAAAGTGTAGAGAATTTGGACCGGAAGAAGCTGCTATGTTCAGTAGATAGCGCTCAAGCGAATGAAATGGTTGGGTGTGACACATGACTAAGGTCCCATCAGCATCCTTACTGATCGTCTGAGTGAAAAACGCGACATCTAGGTTGGACAACACAGGAAATCCCAACGTGTCTATGGAGTAGCGCGGCCATTCGTCTCTTCATTGACCAGTAGGGAAGAGACAAAGCGAGCGCTAAACCTATCGTTAAATCGCAGCTGATACTGTGGTTAACACCACCTGGATGACAGGTGTCAACATCGGTTAGTTGAAACTATAACGATATACAGCGAGTTGCATATGCCACAAACATATCGTCAACTAAATAATTAAAAAAAAAAACAATATTTTAGCACCCATAACATCCAGAAATATTTCCTTGCTAAGTCGTACTGAATCCTCTTCCTCCAGTAGTAGTTTTACCAGCCGCACGTCACAGGACATAGAAATTAGGACTGGTGCAGGGATACCACTATTGAACGCCAGACGCATGTAAGAAGGTCTCTTCGGCTGATGAGGTGAGTTACAATTTGGTACTCGCCCATGGGAGAATACATTTCAGGCCGGTAATAACAACTAGTTGTGGGGAATTCTTACGTTCTTCGTCTGTCATTGTCACTCCCTCAAAATTTATAAAAGGGTTCGTGTGCAAATATTTGCTAGTATTCATGGGCTCGGAAGAGACCTGTAGTTTCGATTCACCTGTATATTATACGGCCTCATCGCTCCCATAGAGGGTCAGAATGGTTCAGTGAACATTATACGTGCCCCAAGAACCATACTGAGCATCGATAACACACTTAATCTTCAAAGCTGCTGAAAACATGTCAGAGTAGCATGTGTCGCTGGAATCTTTCGAGTTCTGCTCAGTTCTGTCTCAATATGACTCTTCTACCACCTCAAAAAGGTGGGATGAGGGGAGGTAAAGAGGGAGTGAGCGTCTAAATCAAGTTACTTATCTGAAATGACAGATTCTTGTAGTGAAGTGGAAAACAAGTATCGTAGTCACTTAGTTACACAGGGTAGTCAAAAATAGTCTGAAAAGCGTGTAACTGTGTTGCAGGACACGTCGTGCTCAGAAATAATTTTTTGAGAAACAAAGTTCGATACGTTGCGCCGTTTCCGAGTAATTTAGCATTGAAATTAGCCAATCAGATCGTCGCGCTCGTAAATTCACGCAACTGCACCCGCTAAAACGAGATCGTGCACAGACACTTTTTGGTCTGTGACTTATCACTTGTTGAAATCCTCATTACCAGTTAAAATGTGCCTGTTTCGGGAGTGATAAATTTAAGCTAGGTGAGCAAAAGGTACATTTGTTCTGTTTGAGGAAACCAAAACAGGAACAATTTTGGGGGCACTGTCTCTGACAGGCTGCTTGAATTTCCCCGCGCAACTACCTCACTAGCTAACTTCAATGACAAGCAAACCGAAAATGGCGCAACGTACCAGTGTTTTTCTTAATAACAATTTCTCAGCACAGTCTCGCCTGCAACGCCTTTACAAGCTTTTCAGACTGTTTCTGATCATCAACGGAGGAAGAATAAGCTGTGTGTACGAGGCATAGAGTGCACAGCATTATCGACTCTGAACTAGAGAGCAGCACGGAATACGTACCTCTAGCAGCTCGAACCAGTCCTCGAGTCCGTCGGGGGCCCGTAGCAGCAGACGGCCGTCCCTGGGACCCAACTCGAGGGCCACCGTGCTGTAGCTCTTGCGGTTGATCCACTCCACGCGCTCCACGTCTACCAGCTTCAGCTGTAAAAAGAGATACGACAGTAGATTATCACATATGTCACTTCGCCCATCTACAGTTTTATATATTTTCTACATGAGAAACCCGCCGTTGTGTAGGCATCTGTTTACAGCTGTGCTTTCACACCCTGCACCACGCAACGTCTGGCCTTGTGCTTAGTGTTTATAACGTCATACCTACTGAATTATGTGTCGTACAATGATATAATTTTGTAGCTAGATTCAGCAGCATTTGTCGATACCGTTGCGAATTTATTGTGAACACACTTAGCACCAAAGAAGTAGTAAATTTAAAGATCAGGCATGACGCAACAGTTTCCCGCATTTCATTGTTTATGACGTCATATCTCCTAAAGTATGCGTCGCACAATGATATAATTTTCCATTTTCATTCAGTGGTTCATGTCCATACTGTTTGCAGAATATGTCGTAAATACAGTTAGCAGCCGATAATATAATTTTGTAGCTACATTCAGCAGCTTATTTCGATACCGTCGCGAAATTTATCGCGAACAGACTTAGCACCAAAGAAGCAGTAAATTTAAACGTCATGCATGACGCAGCAGTTTTCGGGCATTTCATTGTTTATGATGTCATATCTCCTAAAGTATGTGCCGTATAATGATATAATTTTCCATTTACATTTAGCGGTATATGACCATACTGTTTGCAAAATATGTCGTGAATACAGTTAGCAGCCGGCCGGGCACAAAAACGTGCAGTAAGAATTATATGTCGTGTGAACTCAAGAACATCTTGCAGAATCCTGTTTAGGGAACTAGGGGTACTAACTACTGCTTCCCAATATATTTATTCCTTAATGAAATTTGTCATTAAAATATATCAGTTTTTCAAACCAACAGCTCAATTCATGGAATCAATATTAGAAATGAGAATAATCCTCACAAGGATCTAAAGTCACTTAGTCTTGTACAAAAAGGTGTGCATTATTCAGGAACACACATTTTCAATAACTTGCCAGCAGCCATAAAAAGCTTAATAATCAATGAAATTCAGTTTAAGAGAAGGCTAAAGGATTTATTGGTGGCCAACTCCTTCTACTCCATTGATGAATTTCTCAGTAGAACCAACTGTTATAACTTCTGCACAATTTCAGTGCAGTAATGTGTTCATTGTAAATAAGTACGTGTGTGTGTGTGTGTGTGTGTGTGTGTGTGTGTGTGTGTGTGTGTAAGTAAGTACAATCTAACTTCTGCAACAGTTCAGTGCAGTAATGTGTTCATTGTAAATAAGTATTTAGTAGATGTATTACGCGTTTATTACCTTATAAATAAATAAAAAAGTTTTTTTATTTTAAATTCAGTGCATTAGTATTTGTAAAATGATTCTTTCATATAGCTTTCATTAAAAAATGGCAACCATGCCACTTGGGACCTGTGGAATGGTACATTAGCTTATTTGTTTGAGTTGTAAATATTTGTCATGTATTGTTGTTTTTCTGACATGTTCTACATCCTAGAGGACCTCCTCACTAAGGATCAATTGGAATGAAAGTAAATCTAATCTAATCTAATCAAAACAATACATGAACTTCAGACTGTGTGATTGGATTGAAGAGTTCCCAGCAGACAGACACAGCGTCTCATTCTCAATGGAGAGACGTCTTCAGACGTAAAAGTGACTTCGGGCGGACCCCAATGGAGTGTTCTAGGTTAATTGCTTTCCACGACATGTATGAATGATATAATAGGCAAGTTCCATGAGGCTTTGCGCGGATAAAGGTGTTGTATACAGAGAAGTCGCAATGCTGGAAAATTGTAGCGATATGCGAGAAGACCTGTAGAGGAGTGATACTCGGTGCAGAGAGTGGCAGTTGCCCCTCAGCATAAACAAATGAAAAGTATTGCGAATATATAGACAGAAAGACACATTACTGTATGACTACACGATCGCAGAATAATCACTGTACGCAGTTACTTCGATAAAATATCTAGGAGTATGCGTACGGGTCGGTTTAAAGTGGAATGACCATGCAAACCCTATTGCAGGAAAAGCAGTTCTTGGATGGGCAAGTTCTTTCGAGCGCTGTTGGCAAGCGGGGTGCACTCTGCTCGGGTCACGAAAACTGAAAACTCACAATGGCCGGGAGAGCGGTGTGCTGACCACATGCATATGGTAACGCCATCGGCGGAGGATGATACGGCGGTCGGTCGGAACCATTTGGCCCTTCGAGGCCTGTTCGAACGGAGTTCTTCAGTTTTAGGTAGTGTAATTTAATCTGTAAACGCACGATTTCTCCAGACTAAGCGGCAGACAATTGTCAGAAGCTTAGTGTCACTAATAACACAACATTGTATGCCCTTCATATCACAGAAATAGTTCCGCTATGTCATTTCTTCCCCTCGTTTGCTATGATGAACAAGTTCTTTCTGGTCACATTCCCATGGATCTGATTCCCGCCTGTTGACAATCGGTAGGCATCATGGCACTCGCGAGGTAAGAGGCTTGTGCTGGTTTCCAGGTATTGTCAGGGTTCTTTTGGTAACACGACTATCGGCAATAGGTGCCTTCTAAGAGAGCGCACTTCCTCCGCCTTGAGTCATAGGGTGTCTGTCGTTTAGGACCTGTTGTTAAACGACTTAGCCGAGTGTTTGCCAGCGACTAAATTATTTACGACAAAGTGTTGTCACAGGAAAAATGTACGATGTCCGGCTTGCTGCTGATAAGATTGTGGCATGGTACGGGGAGTGGCCGCTGGAGGCTCGCAGTTGACTCACAATTCTACTGATGTTGAGGCTTCGCAGTAACAACTTGATACGCCGTGCCTGATTTAGTATGGAGTCGCACAGAAATGTAATCAGATAGCGACTTGATTCATCCGCAAACTGGAATTGGCACTAATTACTTACGAAGCAGTGAAAAGCAATAGCATGTGATTAGTATTCATTAGTCGGCTATGAGATGAAGTGATCCTCTTGAGTCTTGGGTCAGACAGGTGGACGAAGCAGTGAAAGAAACTGAAAAAGGTGATATATACGAAACATATTCATAATAAAATATTGACGCGTCCTGTAATGAATATAATCTTCTCAGAACTTTCATACTTCAGTTGAAATGTTAAAAAAAATGGTTCAAATGGCTTTGAGCACTATGGGACTTAACATCTGTGGTCATCAGTCCCCCTAGAACTTAGAACTACTTAAACCTAACTAACCTAAGGACATCACACACATCCATGCCCGAGGCAGCATTCGAACCTGCGACCGTAGCAGTCGTGCGGTTCCGGACTGAGCGCCTAGAACCGCTAGACCACCGCGGCTGGCTTGAAATGCTCGATTCTGTATAAATTTAGACCTGACTTGAGTTAATTTTTATATTTAAATTATATATTCCACATCTAAAAATAATTCTTCATATATTGGATCACAAAAGCACCATTTTTCTGATAATATAATTTCATTTTTCGTATCGATCCATTTAGCAACATCGATCTTGAACCATGAAATTAGTTATCACAATTGTTAACTTAAGTGAGTCAAAAACTACTTTACAGCGAAGCTAATATTTTTATGCTTTAGTTTTCATGCACATAAATTTCTGTTTTCGATTTTAATTTTTCTAGTTATATTATTGATAATTCAATCAGCAATTATAGAAAGACAAGAAGGTGATAGTTTTTATATATAGTGCCAAAATTTGCAACCTCCACTATTATTAGGGACATAAAGCTTTATGTAAATAATTATTTTTCAGAGACGTTATGTAAATTATACCCGAAAAGTAATTTCAGTAAAGAAAGATTCATTTGAAGTACGTCCTGTTCTATAAGGATCCGGAAGCTAGGTATGTATTACTTACACAAATCTTAGGCTTCAAACGCTCCATAATAGTTTCAGTTGTCGTCGAGATTTGTCAATGTAACTCAAAAGTTTTTTATGTTATGTTGAAATGCTGCACAATGCATGTACTTAACAATTGGTGTTGTAGAAAGTGTCAAGAATTTATGAAAAAATACTGATGGTATCAAAAAGCAACAATATTCCAGTGACTTTTACTGAAACAAAAAACCTTGGACCTATTCGTTGGAAAGCGTAAACAGAAACTGACATCCCTGACAACGAGACAGGTAAGTAACATTTACCTGCTAAAAGAATGTTTCTACCCTTATGAAATTATATGAGCGTTGACAATGCTAGAATAGTTTGTCCGACGTAGGCTATTTACTTTCTGTACATCTACGAACATTTTGATACAAGGGTATATGTAACATTAGAGCCCTATACTGCACGAGAATCCGAGGCAGCGCATCAGACCGCATTGAGGACGACTGGCGTGAACTCTTCTCGACTGGTACAGGTTGCGTGAGAACGTTACAGTAACAAAGAACCGTACAAACTGACTGCTACAGTCGCTCACATGCAGCTTTCGTGGGAGTTGCGAAGAAACAACTGGATCAAGTCACATTGAGCGCCGAGGCACGTCACCTGTTCCCGGGAACAGTATATACGAGGGCGTGCTAAAAAGTAATGTCAACGAATTTTTTATGTGAAAACTCGAAATGGTTTTTAAATAAGACAAAACCTTATTAACGTTCCACATCTTTATTCTTCATTCCTACAGATTTGCAGCACTCTGCCGCTAGAGGGCTCCAAATGGTGGCCTGTTACATGCCGGCGTGTAACGCAACTATGTTGATGCTTGACAAACAGCATTCTGTATTCGAGTTTCGAAATCGAAGAGTTCGTCCACATATGGAACACCCTCTCCTGCAGCACGACAATGCCAGACCACATACGAGCGCTGCGACATATGCAACAATCTGACGCCTTCGGTTCACTGTCACGATCATCCTATATAGAGTTCCCATTTCGCCCATCCGATTTGCATCTGTTTCCAAAACTTAAAGAACACCTTCGGGCACATCAATTTGATAATGATGGAGTACCGCATGCAGATATTGTGGCTCCACCATCAAAGTCAAACATTCTTCAGTGACGGTATCATCAAACTGGTCTGTTTGGAAACAGTTATGTAGACATGAAGAATAAAGGTGTTTTATTTCAAAAGTTTTAAGAGTTTTCACATAAAAAGGCATTACTTTTCAGCACGCCCTCGACTCTCCTATCAGGTACATGATAATCATTATCAAGTAAGTACAGATTCAAATTGCCCTGTAAAACTGATTTTACTGTTTATGGCGGAAGAAGTGGTACTGAAATCCCAAGCCTTTTGCGTTTAACATGGACTTGTGAGAACTTCGGTACGGTTGTCGCAACGAGAACGACCGATTCCTCCGCCCACGCTTATCCTTCTGAAGTTCTCTGTGTGTAATAATTACACACATAGTGCTCCATCTCCAGCGACCTCGCTACAGACCACACGTAAAATTACTTTCTTACAGTGGGGGTGATATCAACTAGACGTTCATTAGTGACGAAAGATGAATGCTGACAACAGAAGGATTCTGCAAATCAGTATTCCCGACCCAGGCAACTTTTAATGACATGGTCATCCACTGTGTAGTCCATTTCTCTCCCGTACTCCCCCTTCACCTGTCTCCAAAGCAAAGAGGGAGAAAAAAGAATAGATACAGAAGACAATTTCAGTCTTTTTTTCTCTCGTTACTATTGTTCTACACTGTCCTCCGACACAAATACACGGTTGAATAGCTGCTCTAATTGTCTTGCTCTGGCGATGGCGAGTGCCTGGTATCTCTATGGAGGCCTATTGATAAGAAGCAAAAAACGGCAGGGCATAAAGTCTCTTCGACAGCGAGGTCATTAAGAGGCGGGGTAACATCTCGGGCGAGAGAATTGGCCGTGGCGTTATCGCAATAATTATCCCGATATCCACCTCTAGGGCATTAACGGGTGCGTCACATAAAGTAGTATAGAGCCAGGAGGAGAGAGAAGGAAGGGAAAAGAAGAAGGCTTAGGGCTTAACTTACCGTCGACGACGAGGTCGTTAGAGGTGGAGTACAGTTCAGATTAGTTATAAAGGAGGACGGAAATCGGCAGTGTGCTTTCCTCAGTAGGTAAAGGTACTGCCCGCGAAAGGCAAGGTTCCGAGTTCCAGTCCCTGTCCGGCATACTGCTTTAATATGTCAAGAACTTTCAAAATTTTCCTTTTACTTTTTTCAGCAAAGAAATATTCTTGCAGTTGTGTGCTGCGTCATCTTGGTGTGTACCAGTTGAAAGAATGGTTTCAGTGTATCATAGAACTCGTAAAATTGATTCAACGACATACGAGAGAAATGGAAAAAATTTCTCGTGAGAGCAGTGGGAAACTCTTAAACGTAATCTATGACAAGTTGCTGACAGGCATCGGTTCTTTGATTCTCGTATTTCGTGTTTCTTATTAACGATCATACTTGTAGCAATCACAACTAACTTCTCTGTCACAAGCATTTTTACTATCCCTCGGTAGCTGAATGGTCAGCGTGACGGATAGTCAATCATCTGGGCCCGGGTTCGATTCCCGGCTGGGTCGCCGGCCGGAGTGGCCGTGCGGTTCTAGGCGCTACCGTCTGGAACCGAGCGACCGCTACGGTCGTAGGTTCGAATCCTGCCTCGGGCATGGATGTGTGTGATGTCCTTAGGTTAGTTACGTTTAATTAGTTCTAAGTTCTAGGCGACTGATGACCTCAGAAGTTAAGTCGCATAGTGCTCAGAGCCATTTTGAACCGGCTGGGTCGGGGAATTTTCTCCGCCCAGGGACTGGGTGTTGTGCTGTCCTCGTCGTCATCCTGTCATCCTCAGGTCGCCGAAGCGGCGTCAAATTGAAAGACCGGCACCTGGCGAACGGTCTGCCCGACGGGGGACCCTAGCCGTACGATTAAATAAATAAATTTTTGCTATTCGACAAAGCGAACCGCAGACCCAGCCGTAACAAAAACAACTTCATCACATGACATGGTTTAGCCACGTCGCAGTTCAGAGAAGTGCACATTATTACCTCGCAGTACGAGCGCGGAGGGAGGTATCGGAAAATGACTTTTGAGGCCGTCGCGACGGCTTCTTTAAACTTACTGATGATGGTGAAAAAGGAGTGACATTACTGACCAGAAAAGATGTCGGACGTGCAAGCAAACTGTTTAAGTTGAGTAAGTCGATAAGGAGCAAGTTACGGAAGGGGGAGAGGATGTCGAGTGAACTGTACCACAAAAAAGGTGAAACAAAGCGAACACAATAAATATCCGATTGTCGATAGGTATATAGATGGCATTAGCAGCAGTTTCGGCGACATTATGAACGATACAAACGCTAACTTCGTGAAACGATGTAGTTTTAAAAGACACATCGTACATGGGCTTTTCACGAAAAAAAAGTAAAATCTGTGAGGGCACTGCGGTTCCGTGTCGTAGAGTTTTCTTAAAAGCGTCGGGATAAAATCGTAACATGTGTTTCGAATCAACGTATAATTTAGTTATCCATCTCTTTAGTATAAAGGTAACACAATAGTTGTTTGTTGTGGTCTTCAGTCCTGAGTCTGATTTGATGCAGCTCTCCATGCTACTCTATCCTGTGCAAGCTTCTTCATCTCCCAGTACCTACTGCAGCCTACATCCTTCTCAATCTGCTTAGTGTATTCATCTCTTGGTCTCCCTCTACGATTTTTACTCTCCATGCTGCCCTCCAATACTAAATTGGTGATCCCTTGATGCCTTAGAACATGTCCTACCAACCGATCCCTTCTTCTAGTCAAGTTGTGCCACAAACTTCTCTTCTCCCTAATCCTGTTCAATACTTCCTCATTAGTTATGTGATCTACCCATCTAATCTTCAGCATTCTTCTGTAGCACCACATTTCGAAAGCTTCTATTCTCTTCTTGTCCAAATTATTTATCTTCCATGTTTCACTTCCATACATGGCTACACTCCATACAAATACTTTCAGAAACGACTTCCTGACACTTAAACCTATACTCGATGTTAACAAATTTCTCTTCTTCAGAAATGCTTTCCTTGCCATTGCCAGTCTACATTTTATGTCCTCTCTACTTCGACCACCATCAGTTATTTTGCTCCCCAAATAGCAAAACTCCTTTACTACTTTAAGTCTCTCATTTCCTAATCTGATTCCCTCAGCATCACCCGATTTAATTCGACTACATTCCATTATCCTCGTTTTGCTTTTGTTGATGTTCATCTTATATCCTCTTTTCAAGGCACCGTCCATTCCGTTCAACTGCTCTTCCAAGTCCTTTGCTGTCTCTGACAGAATTACAATGTCATCGGCGAACCTCAAAGTTTTTATTTCTTCTCCATGGATTTTAATACCTACTTCAAATTTTTCTTTTGTTTCCTTCACTGCTTGCTCAATATAGAGATTGAATAACATCGGGGAGAGGCTACAACCCTGTCTCACTCCCTTCCCAACCACTGCTTCCCTTTCATGTCCCTCGACTCTTATAACTGCCATCTGGTTTCTATACAAATTGTAAATAGCTTGTCGCTCCCTGTATTTTAACCCTGCCACCTTCATAATGTAAAAGAAAGTATTCCAGTCTGAAAGAGAGTATTGCAGTACAATAGTACAACAGTAAAAAGAATAGATGAATCACAAGTTTTTCATGTGTGGGAAGTATCTGTGGTCTTAAGAAGACAAACGAGTGTGTTGAGGGATGTTTTAAAGTGTGCGTAGTATCATAATAGAGGAAGTCAGCATGACAACGAGTGGCATATTTCATAAAATAGACAACGGCCTGAAGCAGATCAAACGCGTACGTCACGTGAGCTGCGATGAGCTCTATGTAATACTGTGAGTGATATGCTCGATGAGCCAGCATTGCGCCGAGTTTTCATTTCCTTTTCGGCGCTGCCGTAGCTGCTGCATTCACCAGGCACTGCACTTTTTAGGCGTTTTGGATTCCTTTCGACTCGAGCTTTTCTCTGACGTGGCGTTTCCGACTGTTTTGTAGCTGCCTCTTCACTCCCGACCAACCAGTTTTGCACCGAGGTATTTCCGACGAGTGCCTCCCCCACTCTTTCGGCTTCCTTCAACGCGGCAACACAGACCTGTACCTTCATTGCTACTCGTTCCGTTAGCAGCTTGCCTGACCACACCTTCGGAAATAGCAAAATAATCGAAAACAAAGTCACGTAATTGTGACCAGCAAGAATATCATTATCAATAGTAAGATACGCTGCAGTTGTAATGTTTACTTATTTCTAATAAGGAAAGCACTACTTTGCTTCAGGAGATATGTTCCATCTTCAGGTGCATCTGCAAAATTTTTAAATGAGTAATAATACCTATCCTCTTCATTAAGATAATCAAAGCTAAATAGAACTAACAGTAATTCTTAGCAGAATAGTTGCATTAAAATGTGAGTCCACAAAGGATGCATAGCTATGGTTAAAATAGGTTGAATATGTTAAAACAGTGCCTCCCTGGTACAGGACATGCAAGAGAAATCCTTCTCTTCAATTCTAGGTCTGCCAGAGAACCTTTCGCAGAGGATGACCTACGTAAAAGGATAAAGGTCCTTGATTAGAAAAGCGGAAACCACCGTCAAATGAAATAAAACACATAAAAAATTAAAGTGCAAACATCCCTAATGCCCCATCACGAAACTTAAAACGGTCCAGGTTTAGGGGCGCGCCACACACGGATCCGCATTAAGACAGAAGGCTAGTCTTCCGAACACTGAAACGTCCAAACCAGGGATTACTGCTCACATGCAGGTATGTGGGGAAACGAATGTAACCCCCCGAGTATGCGACTTACCAGTGCTTCAAAGATCAGTACGAAGCACAACCCCAAAGTTGAAATGCTGGTGGGAGCGGCTGTGTACCCGTGACGTTAGCGAGAGGATTGCTCATGCCATCCGACGGTCAGAATTCACATTAATGTAGCCGCCAACAACAGGTCTAACAAACCACAAACTGTCATTCACTGTAGTGAAAGCTGCTCTCGTGTACCAACGAGGCACTAATTACAAGTTTACCACGTCCGTACGTGAATACATTGCAAACCCAGCAATAGGGTAACCTGAAGATGGGACATACGTCCTGAAACCGGGCAGTGTTTTCCTTTTTAGAAAGAAATAATTTTACAACTGTAGCTGATTTTACCATTAATCATTTGCCGTGAAGGGGGACAATATCAATGTCATCGATCTTCGTTTCACTCGCAGCAATTTAAACTGTACTCTTAACATTCCTGAAACACATAATCGGAAATCTAAACATATTCGGAGAAAAACAGCAAGAATACGAGTGCCAATTCTGCTGGTTTCATTCGCACGTATCTGGTTCCACTCGCAGAAATTCAATCTTCCATTTTTTACTCAGACTAAAAATTAAGAAAAAAAAACATTTTATGTTTCTGATCTCGCTTTCCGTTCTTCTTCAGAGATTTGGATTGGTCCTTTGGTTTTCATTTTGACTTTGAACTTACCTTTCTTGTCTTTACGTGTGTTTTGTTTTTATTTTTGTCTATGAACATTTTCTATGATTTGGAGTTCTCTTAAGTCATTTCCCGTTTTCTTAAACCAATTTGGTCGGGTCTTTTGTTGTGGAACTGACCAAACCTTTTTTGTTAATCTATTTGGGCTGATTCTGAGGAAGTGACCCTAAAAACTAATTCTCCTTTTCCTCATTGGATCTGAGTGTTTTTCGGTAGTTCGGTAAAGGGTTGCATTTTTTATGTGAATTAGTTCGTTGTTGAGGAATCTGGAGCCAAGGATATTTCTTAATATCTTCCTTTCTTTGATCTTCAGTCTTTCAAATGGGCCATGGTTTGTGATGGACACTGTTTATTTCAATACAATGTATTTTTTTCCTGCGTTTAATAGCCAATTTACTTTATTTGCTTGAAGAAAGTGGCAACCTTAGTCTTGAGAACGACTAAAATGTGAACGATTGTTCTTATTGACAAAAGGACAGGAAACGCAACGGGTGAATATAAACCAGTTTTACACAGTGGTATTTCAGATCAGAGTTCTCCGCCCCCCTCCCCTCCATCTACCCCCACCCACTTTTACGGCTTGTTGGACTGTCGGAAAGGCCATGGTTAAAATATTTCTGGTCGGACACATCACGTTGACGTCACGGGTCGCACAAGTCCACGACACCCAATGTTGTACAGACGTCTAGTGTGTGTCGGGGCAGCGCTCCACTGGAGTGTACGTTGTTGCTAATACAGTGTCCCGCCCCCCGTTTTTCGAGCGTAAACACGACAGTGCTGCCACCCTGGTCAGGTCTTAAATTTACTTTGCCGGGTAATAACTGCCTAGTACTACAAACAACACACCGACAGGGGGCAGCTCGGCCGCCACGTGGCATCTAAACTACGGCGAGCGAGACTTCCGCTCTGTGTGCCGCAGACCGGCTGGTGTTAGTGGATCACACCATCCAGAAGCACGACCAGCCGTGTGAAAGGGGACTTTGCCAGCCGGTGCCCCCCGGTGCGGTTTTGCGTATCACAGACCGCTGTGTGCGAACTCCTGCCTTCCGGTGCGGCGGAGCTAGCTCCGTCCCAACTAACTGGAGCCCATTTCCTCTGTGAAAGTCCCATTCACCCCGAGCTCGCGCTGACTTAGCATTCGCAGCAGCCATGAGCTCCCCTTCCTTCTCCTCTGGCGATGCCGCACTCGTTTGTACAGCAGTGATGCCAGATGCACACACTTTCTGGGACACCCGCAGCTCCGTCCTCATGCGGCAATATTCACTGTGACGACGTAACTCGCGGCATTGCGTCAACGTGCCACTAAGTACACAACCAGGTTTCTCAGGAGAAGAATTGTACAGTGCTCGTAGGTCTGTGGCCTCTGCCAGCTACGTCAACATTTATGAAGGCTTCCGGTATAGGGGCGAAGGGTGTCTGCAGGGAGGGAAGAGGGCTTAGCGTTTAGCGACAGTTGCAGCCGACATGTTGTTGTTGTGGTCTTCAGTCCTGAGACTGGTTTGATGCAGCTCTCCATGCTACTCTACCCTGTGCAAGCTGCTTCATCTCCCAGTACCTACTGCAGCCTACATCCTTCTGAATCTGCTTAGTGTATTCATCTCTTGGTCTCCCTCTACGATTTTTACCCTCCATGCTGCCCTCCAATACTAAATTGGTGATCCCTCGATGTCTCAGAACATGTCCTACCAACCGATCCCTTCTTCTAGTCAAGTTGTGCCACAAGCTCCTCTTCTCCCCAATTCTATTCAAAACCTCCTCATTAGTTATGTGATCTACCCATCTAATCTTCGGCATTCTTCTGTAGCACCACATTTCGAATGCTTCTATTCTCTTCTTGTCTAAACTATTTATCGTCCATGTTTCACTTCCATACATGGCTACACTCCATACAAATACTTTCAGAAATGACTTCCTGACACTTAAATCTATACTCGATGTTAACAAATTTCTCTTCTTCAGAAACGCTTTCCTTGCGTTGCCAGTCTACATTTTATATGTTCTCTACTTCGACCATCGTCAGTTATTTTGCTCCCCAAATAGCAAAACTCCTTTACTACTTTAAGTCTCTCATTTCCTAATCTCATACTCTCAGCATCTCCCGACTTAATTCGACTACATTCCATTATCCTCGTTTTGCTTTTGTTGATGTTCATCTTGTACCCTCCTTTCAAGACACTGTCCATTCCGTTCAGCTGCTCTTCCAAGTCCTTTGCTGTCTCTGACAGAATTACAACGTCATCGGCGAACCTCAAAGTTTTTATTTCTTCTCCATGGATTTTGATACCTACTCCGAACTTTTCTTTTGTTTCCTTTATTGCTTGCTCAATATACAGATTGAATAACATCGGGGAGAGGCTACAACCCTGTCTCACTCCCTTCCCAACCACTGCTTCCCTTTCATACCCCTCGACTCTTGTAACTGTCATCTGCTTTCTGTACAAATTGTAAATAGCCTTTCGCTCCCTGCAGCCGATATAGAAATTCAAAATTCGTTTCCTCTTGATAAGCTCTACTCTTACAGGTTAATAGATGTTTTTGGTGATGAAAGCATGAGAAATTTAACTAACTTTGTGTCCCGCATTTCATTAACTTCATATGAAATACTTTCTGCGAAAATTCCACATATACATGCTGCATCACAATTGATAGCGAAAACTGTCTCGGGAGAAAGTACAGGGATTTGATAAAACGTAGAAACACAGCGAGAAATCCATGCTTGAAGATAAACAGATGCTCGTCAAGCTTGTAAGCTGCGCTGTTGTATCTGACCAAGAACACGTCACCTCTGCAATACCCTCGATACGTTGCAAATGTCTGTCGTGGTAAGAACAGTGTTCTGTGTAGTTGTGTGTGCACTACATCGGAGATAAGTGAATTAGTACGTGAGAAAATTGTTCCATATTGAAGATTTATACAGTACACAGGGGAAGCGGAAAAAACAGCCATTAAGCCACAATGCAGACAAAAGTGCGTGTTTCGTGATCCTGTTCCGATCTTCGAAGAGAATCTTGCCGAAAAATAAGAGGACGACAGCTGCAAAGTCACTAAATGTTGCACTCGCGAACCTTATCAGCTCCGAAACAGCAATGGAACTTCGTGGGCTGGGAATTGCAGAGCCAGGTGGAATTCCAAAACCACTCATCAATGATTCAAATGCTCGTATCAGGAAAACGTGGTGCCGAAACCATAAAACCTGGACTACAAAACAATGGAAGAATGTCATTTGGTCCGATGAGTCTCGTTTAACACTGCTTCTGAGTTTTGGAAGAATTTACGTCCCAAGAGTGGAAATGGCGGGGGTTCAGTGATCTGGGCAACCATATTGTGGTATACGATGGGCATTCTGCAAAGTCGATCTACAGCCAAGGATTATGTGGCCATATTGGCTGATCAGGTCCATCCCATGGTACAAAGTTTGTCCCCAAGTGGTGATTCTGTGTTTCAAGGCGACAGGACCCCTGTTTACAGAGCTCTCATTGTTCAGGACAGTTTTTTGAGCACGAGAATCAACTGTTGCATTATCGCGAGCCATCACAGTCGCCAGGTCTCATTATTATTGAGCCTTTGTAGACTACTTTGGAGAGTATCCACCAACATCATCATTACCTAAACTTGCCACTGTTTTGTCGGAGGAGCGGTATACGATGCCCTTGAAAACCAAACAAGGCCCGTATTTATTGACTGCAAGACGCCTGGAAGCCCTTTTGAAAATCAACTGTTTTCCTAGACCGTATTAGGCATGGTGATATGTGTTCTTGGTGTTTCCATTTTTTGTCCATTTCCTGTGTACGATAATATGTATTAAAAATGCAAACTTCTCGATTAAGGCCCCATATAACTGGGGTCATGGTTGGCGAATGTTGTAGATGCGTATTGGGGCGCCTGATCATTTTCATGCTGATGTAAGACCACACGTAACACGCCAACTTAGCGCAAGATGGGTAGGCTGAGCCTTCAGCATCACCGGCATTAACCCACTCGATTTTTCTGTGATCATCTCAGAAGTAAAATTGGAAATTTGTGGTAATATCTTATGGGACCAAACTGCTAAAACCATCGGCCCCTAAGCTTACACACTACTTAATCTAACCTAAACTAATTTACACTAAGGACAACACACACACCAATGCCCGAGGGAGGACTCTAATCTCCGACGGAGGGAGCCGTGCGGACCGTGACAAGACGCCCTACACCACGCGACCTTCTCAGAAGTAAAGTATACAGCAATCCCGTTTATGTGATTGAAGGATTGCAGCAGGGAACTGTACAGTCTTTTCAAGACTTTCGTCATGATTCAGGGATGTTTGAAAGAATTTTTGTCAAGGTTTCCGTGATGATCCATGGATGCTTGAAAGAAACTCACTCACTGCATGGGTGAGTGGAGTATCGCATACAATAGTGAGAAAGACAAGTCGAACGGCTCCTTCAACCGGCACGAGTATTCAGTACACTGCAGCGCTTAACACGATGAAGCAGTGTTGTATTTCTTGTTAAGGTAAGTAATGGGAGATGTTTCACACAAATTAGATGGGAACTTAATCGATAAGTCAACATACCAAATACTTTTGTACTACCTAGAACAATATTTCCTGCTGAAGTCAGTAATGCCTTCTAACTAAAAATTCGTGATTATCTTGTTAATCTCACGTTCGCGGGTCTATGTTTACTGAAACGTTTTTGTTTCTATTATCGTTAACTTTCACCCGCGACAGTGTTCGGTATTCACTATGTACATCCTCTAGATACACAGTGTTAACTGAAAATGGAGGTATAGTAAGGATAATATGGCGTCCATCGTCGATTTTCATGCAGGCAAGTATTTAAAATACTGGGTGTACTGACTACAGCTTCACAAAAGATTTACTCTCTTACGAAGTATATGTGTCGAAAATACGCAAGTACTCCAGTTATTGAGACGTGTTCAGCTCTTATATTATTGCTGGTTGCTTGTGAGAGAAGGTGGCACTTCTATACGCTACAACCATTTCGTTCCCGGAAACAGGGCAGCTACCTTTCGTCATCTAATATATCAGTGGTCTGTCTAAATAAATCAGTACAACCCGTTCAGCAAACACCATTATTTTTCAACATACGTCCTCAGCGAAGCCAGCGTCAGAGACGAGAAGTAAGACTCTGATGAGAAATTAGCGGTAAAACTGTATTTAACGTTGATACTCCAGCACGAGCAACGGACTGAAGCGAAAACAAGCTTGGTGCGGAAAAGCTCACCGCGCCTTCCGCTTATGTAGGCCCGCGTTGAGGATGTGTATTGTAGGTTGCCTGTTTCGCACGCAATGCTTTCAAGGGCAATCTTTTGATAGGTCTGCAGCAGTTGGGCAGACAGAGGCTTGGAATACGCATCCTAGAAATATAAAGTTAATTAAATAATAAAAAGAAGGAAAAAGCTACACAAGCTACAGCAGCCCATTTTCTGGCTTATTTAAATATACTATTGTCCTTGTATTCTTGTTGATTCAGGGAACTGTAATTAATCACAAGAATGCGAAAATGTGACGAAAAGTTATTAAACACTTTATTGCCAAATACAGATTATTGTTACTTGTCTCACTAAGAATTTTGTGTTAAAAATACAACAGGAGGATGGATCACAGCTCGAAATAATTTGTAAACGAAACGAAGTGGTTGACTTGTAGGGGAAAAAAAGAAAAGCACGAAAAAATGCGTTACTGACTCGTAAATGACGCATTCAGTTTTCATCACGTGATTAATATTAAATTACGCATGTGTGTCAGCAATCAAAGAACCGTATAGTTCGTTTAGAAAATAATTTAAATTAGTTTTCACTGATGCTCTAGCTCGGACTCTTTCAATCTGGAAACGAGTCAAAATAACTAGACGCTAAATTCACTGACAAAGAAGCACTGTCTCTTCTAATTTAAGCTTCGCAAGGCCATCCGTGTTAGCGCTATTGCATTATTATTTCGTCGGCTTTCTCAACAAACTGTACACGTTTCTTGTTTTACGTGTTTCAGTTTTCCCACAGATAAATTCTTAAATATTTTTTCCGCCGTTTTCTTCGACTATAGAACCCATTTACTCTGTAAATCTTGTAATAGGTTTTACTCATCCTTAATGTCCCTAACTCCATCAGCTGAATACTGATCGTCAAGTATTACAAGTATTAGCGTGATAAAGAGTTTTGTGGCTGTGACAGTTGTAACAGAAATTTAAAAAAAAATCAAACTATAGTTCGCATAAGGAGGAGGGGCGGGGGGAATACGCGAGACAACAGCAGGTGCTGTTCAATATATTGTTTTGTATTCTACTTGAGTTTTGCGACGCCGGTCGGAGTGGCCGTGCGGTTCTAGGCGCTACGGTCTGGAGCCGCGTGAGCGCTACTGTCGCAGGTTCGAATCCTGCCTCGGGCATGGGTGTGTGTGATGTCCTTAGGTTAGTTAGGTTTAAGTAGTTCTAAGTTCTAGGGGACTGATGACCTCAGAAGTTAAGTCCCATAGTGCTCAGTGCCATTTGAACCAAGTTTTGCGACGTTCTTCGATCAACACTGTGATACGCGACATAAAAAGTCCGTCTATTTCGTCATAAGAATGTCACAATATGCTGCAGCTGCTGCTTCCGGCTGCACGCAGCCATTCTCATCGCTGCTTCCTGTTTCCAGTCGTCGTTGTGTGCAAGAGTGTCGAGGCACTCGCAGCAGGGTATCACGGTACTGAATAGTGAGCTGTCATTTAGTGCTATGGCATATCCCATGTTTCAAGACTAATATCAAGTACCGAAAAAAGCAAATGTAAACGAAAATGGGGATTGTGGCAGGTATGATCCAGGCACTACTAATACATCTTTACGTTTGCCTAAGTGCCGTGTAACAAAACGACTGCGTACATGTGAAATTATTAGTATATTATTATGACTTCTTCGTTACAAAATGTACCTGGGTTTTCTTTCTTCCCTAAGGTCACTATATGCTATGTAGTTCTACAACTAACTGTGGTATAAACGTTCGATACCACACTCGTTAGGGGTTGCAGTTATCGACCGCGGCCCGTGTTAGTGTCGTTGGACTCGCGAGTCGCGACCAGCGCCGCTCCGCGGCTTGTATCAAGTTTCTAGCGAGATCTCGTCCATCTTGCTCGGGAAGTCAAGTAGTAAAGTAACATAGCCTTCAGCTGATAGGACGCAACCTCTAACAAGGCGCTTAGTAACGTATGGCCTAAGTGAGGCCTCAATAGCTATCTATTTATAATTATATGTATGCCGCCAAGAACAATCCTGTACAACCAGTTAAGTACAATATATAATATTTTTTTACCAACGACTTCTAATTATTTTGGTCGTTGTTTCTGTTTAGCATTGGGCACCAGCCAACATTGGCGACGACTCGTTCGTTGTCATCATAACAAAAATGGTTGGCTCTGAGCACTATGGGACTTAACATCTGTGGTCATCAGTCCCCTAGAACTTAGAACTACTTAAACCTAACTAACCTAAGGACGTCACACACATCCATGCCCGAGGCAGAATTCGAACCTGCGACCGTAGCAGTAGCGCGGTTCCGGACTTAGCGCCTAGAACCGCTCGGCCACATCGGCCGGCGACCACAGCAATACAACAACCTTAATCTGGCGCATCTGTCTATAACGAGCGCTTCGAGAGCACGTATGGGGAGACGTTTTGGCCACTGTAGTATTCAATGCGGGTAACATAAAGAGATTGTAACAAGTATTAGCTGTGCGATAATGTTCTGACACAAAAACGTTTTCAAGAAAGGGGCAGAAACGGAACAGTATTCTGCGTCTCTCTCAGCGCAGAAAGCAACACGCATTCGCCTTCTGATTTGCTCACCACTGTACAGGGCGAAGCAAACGAAAGTAACAATCAACGATAAATGAATGTCTACTGCTGAGATCCCCAGTCAGGAGCTTTTAAAGACTCTGTTGACGAAATGGGCCACTTTAAGTTGTAACGACCGCAGTCTTTCTTAAGAATCTCCGCTACTGGAACACGTTCATTTTTATTTGTTTTTTTAAACTATACGAGCGAACACTTGCAGACGGTGCCCAGGGAGTGAGTTGGCCACTTTCCGCCGGACCTTTCTCCCAGCGCTGCTAGTTCTGCTTGTTAATCAGGACGGACAGCTTTCGTTGGAGGATAGAAAAGTAAGTAAGAGGAGCTGTCTGGCAGCGGTAGAAGCAGCTTCCCCGTACAATTTGCTGGTACAGCTGAGACGTTCCGTCATCTCATTCTCTGTGATGCGTGGCGTCGCGCGAAGATTCACTCGTGTCCCCGGCCAAAAGCCATGTAGTCAGAGGCATGCAGGACAAACCATGCGACGTATTGCACCACTGAACCGCAATGAAACCTTTATCGGCGGGCCCGGATCGATCATCGTCACTTATACACTTCGCGCGCCAGCCTTGATGGAACCCGCGAGACAGAATTTAAATTGTAACAACTTCAACACTAATAAAAAAGTCCGGTAGTAATTTAACTCCTGCGGATCTCGGCGGTTAGCGTGTCTGGTTGCGGTGCGGAGCACCCGGGTTCGATTCGTGATGGACCCAAAGTGTTTTCGTTGTTGGGAGGACTGGAACAGCACAACTGAAGAACTGCTTGGAAAAGAATGGCTCCAAGGTGCGAGAAGCTGACAACAGTGATATGCCGTATCAAAGTGTAGGGACGGTCAAAAGGCTTCCGTCTTTAGGGCGATGCTGTAACATGCATATATGCAACGTAGCGCGACTCCGATGCAGGTATACGAGCATCGATATGGAGGCAAGGGTTAGTGTGACATTCGTGTCTTTCCAATGCGTCTACGGTAAATAAGGCATCATGAACAAGGCGACGTTATTACCAATGTGTATGAAGATGGTATCTGAAACTTCCCGGCAGATTAAAACTGTGTGCCGGACCGAGACTTGAACTCGGGGAGACGAGGTAGTTGGTAGAGCACTTGTCCGCGAAAGGCAAAGGTTCCGAGTTCGAGTCTCGGTCCGGCACACAGTTTTCATCTGCCAGGAAGTTTCATATCACCGCACACTCCGCTGCAGAGTGAAAATCTCAGGAAGAGGATGTGCAGCAGGCAGATTCGGACTTATTCAGGCAACAAGACATGGTGTTTTACCAAACGGGTATCTTCAAACTAGTGCGACGGTGGAATGATTGGCTCGATGATCACGGCATTTTGCCTGATTGGCAAGCCGATTCTGGACTGTACGCCATTCGAATGGAAACTTCGTTATCGTCCCTTACAACACCATACGACAGAAGATGGCACGGAGGCAGAACCTTACCGAGGAGAATCTATACTGTTCTGGACAACATACATTGCCAACAGTGAGTACCGTGCCATCAACTAGATCGTTGCTACATTGATAGAACTGTTTACAGCGACTAAACAACACAGCAGTTTAAAACCATGTAGGTCGAGAGTCAGATTGAAATCGAAACACTTGCAGTTTCCACGACAGCAAAAGGTGTTTATTAGCTTCAATGTATGCTCACCAATCATCTCCCTATCATCAAGCGCCACCTCCGGCTCGCCATTGGCTCGATGTTTTTATGTGAAACTTGTTCTGACAAATCTCGTGTGGCCACACTAAGACGCAACGCTCGATTATGAATTCGGAAATGACCGATCATAATTTCATGCCCACAAAGGGGAACGCACGAGCAATCTGTTTTAAGCTGCCAGTACTAGCAGAATATCGTTACTGGTCATTGAGGATCACTACCTCCCAATTCAGCGGGACTTGCCTAGAGCTGCGCGCCGACTCACAAATCTTGCTTCAGCCATCTTGCAGAAACTGCATAAAAATTCAGCCCTTCCAGCCAATCAGACATGAGGAACAGAATAGAGACATTCGGACTGGAGATCCCTTACTCCCACTTATAACACCGCTTTTGTGCGTTCCGCTGCCAAAACTTCTTGTAATATCGTTAATGATGCTGCTTGAGTACCTGGAGGTAACGGAAACCCAAGGAGAAGCCGGCTACCTCTAAGCTAGCCTAATAGTTCCCGACCACAACAGTCAGCATATACTGCGTCCTCCCCTTCAACATAATTTATATGGATTAGAGATACCCAACGCACAAGCTACGGGCCTCAGAGAGAGAGAGCTTTCTAGCTGATTAGGCTCGGGGGAAACTCCGTACAACGCCAGCCCTTGCACAATTAACAGTTAAGATCACGTTCTCCAGCAACAGCAGTCCGTCGGGACAGATAAACGTAGTTAAATCCCTGGTTGGAAGGTCATAGTGCGGTGTCTCTGAAGTTGTAGAAACGGCACAATATTTCAACGAGACAGCTTGTTAATCATCTTCAGGCGTCACTGTGCAGTAGGCTGCAGAGTACATACACTCATGTTCATAAAAAAACAGTTTTAATGACTAGAGCTACGCCGTTCACATTTACAGGACTATTACATTAGTATGTTCTGTAAAAATGATTAGCATTTCAGTCGCCGGCCGCGGTGGTTTAGCGGTTCTAGGCGCTAAATCCGGAACCGCGCTACTGCTACGGTCGCAGGTTCGAATCCTGCATCGGGCATGGTTGTGTGTGATGTCCTTAGGTTACTTAGGTTTAAGTAGTTCTAAGTCTAGGGGGCTGATGACCACAGATGTTAAGTCCCATAGTGCTCAGAGCCATTTGAACTACACACCCAGATGGATACACAACATTCTCTCATGCCAATAATGCTCCTTCTTTCAAACTCACTGATCTGACGGTAAGGTTCGTGTGTACGTCGGCGAGCCATCCTGTACTTCTGCTCAAGTCACACTGATCCATTACGTTCTGTTTATAGCGACAAACGAGAGCCAAAGACACATTTTACCGGTAGGCGGTGTTGCGCCGCGATATCGATGTTGACTTTGAAGCCGTGGGCTTACATGGTTCAAACGCCAATCTGCTGAACATAGTAATGTATATGTCCCGTGAGTATGAACGTCCTATCTCTAGTCGTTCAAATGCTATGTTTCTTCTAAAAATGAGTGTCTGTAGATGTAGATTTTTGTGCCTGTTAAAACACTGTGCAGCTCCCACTGCAGCATCCGATGCAACCTGAGAACCCTTCAAGCAATTAGTACGTCGGAAATCTTCAAACACCGAAATAAAATCCATGCTCCAATTAAAATCTGAATCGGATAACTCTGCTTCCGAGTCCTTGTCCCATCCCGCTCCAGAATGATTTGTTTGTTGCAAAACGCTGACTGCGAAAGGGTGAAACGTCAGTATTCTTGCAACTCGAGACCACTGCTTTACTCGATCCAGAGAGGTGAAACGAACGATACAGTTACTAGCTACCTACAGCAAACAAAGAGTGTGTGCGATCGGCGGACCCACCTTGAAGATGAACTGCCCCATGTCGGAGATGCGGCCCGGCGTGGAGGCCCTCTTGAAGCAGTGCAGGTAGTCCCTGGTGAGCACGAAGTAGCGCTCCTTCCAGCGCGAGAACAGCCGGTCCCGCTGCTGCCACAGCACGCCTCGCTTCAGCGCCGGCGAATCGTAGCCGGAGCCCGCGATCAGCGACTGGAAACACACGAACAAGCACACAGAGTTAGTCATCAGTCAAGAGGACACATTGCTAAACGTACATGACACCTCGAATGAAAGCTCTCTAAGTGCCTGAGGTGCGAGGTGCAGGGATGGAGAAGAGTTTGTACCTCTTTAATTCAGACGAATTTTGCATGAGAACGAGACATGCACTCGACCCCCTCCTTATCTACCAGCTAATTAATTATGAGCACAATGGTAACGGAAGGAAATGATGGTGGACCCTGCTAGCTGGTAAAATAAGGAGTGCACAATCACAATTTATTAGAAATTGTAATCTACTCAAAAAAAAAAGAGAACTTTATTGTGGTGTGCGTACTGTAAGACCTTCGGTACACACACCATCAGATTATTGGACTTGTCGGTCTAACGAAGTAGGCGAGTGTCAGCAATATGTCTCGTGGTCTTATCGTGGCGTGTTTATCTTCTGCTGTAAGGTCAGACTATAGAAATTCCACTTGCACTCTTAGAGTAGCAGATTGACGATGACCCACTTTAAACAGAACTTGATTAAATTTCACAAACATTTATTAAAATAATAAAAACACATATTACGTAACTTGATTCTGGATGCTGTTTACAATTGACAATCTGAAGTTCCTTTGGTCTTGGTACGTTAATCTTATTCTCACATATCACTGATACTTGATAAAGTGTCTATTCATTTATCTTCATGGCTATGTACAGGAATATGGTAAGCTTATTAGGTGCAGACTAATGCAGACTGACTAATCGGAGGTCTGTACACTCGTTATAATACCTCGCGCGTTCTGGTATCACTGCGCGAGTGTGATCCGCGAGGAGGAAACGTTCTACGTCAGCAGCAATCTCATTGGCTGCGTTACATATTAATACGCGGATCGGCGGAAACAGAATTTGGTGCGTCTCTAAGACAGCGCCATCTCGTAGTGCGGTGACGGACGAGCGCTGCGCCTGCGCTGTTGTGCTTAACGGGGCGCGCTCTATTGGGAAAGTTGTGTACGCGCTGACTACGCGGAACTATGTACACAACATTTATCATAATAAACAATAGGAAATGGGATTCTGCCTATATCTACGAAATGATATGCGGATTAAATATTACAATGAGATTTAAAATATACATCAGGACATAAATGCACATGATTGTCTACACACACAGTAAGTTAAAGGATAGGGTATACCAAATATTATGAGAATAAGAGTTGACTCGAGAACAAGGGGCTCCTACTCTGTGATGCAATAGATTCACGATAATGACTGGAGGTCCCAATGAATCAAATATTAATCTCCCGACTATATAGCAGTATCGCAATTGGCAGTGAGAGCTCAAATGGGATCACATGGAGAAACAAGCAAGGTGGCCTTGTAGCAAAGCGAGCGCGCGTTCTGCTGAGGGATTCAGTATGAAATTGATAAGGTCATACAACTCTGGAGCCGCAAAATACTGAACTAGTACTGAAATCAGCTGAACGTCGTCGGTAGGCAGCGTCCTGATGATGTAGGCGCCGACTTCTGCCATGCACCAACCAAGTGTCAACCCCTGGCCGCGAAGGCTGTCCGAGAATTCTAAGTTCTTCCGAAAAAGAGCGACCAAGTCGAAAGACCGTCCGACTCCGACTACGATCAGATCCCGAATCCCCCTCTGCAATGCGGTGCAAGCAGCGAAGCCAACATTGCTCTACTCTCTACTCTCCTCTAAAACTGCGCATCAGCATTCAGTTCTGATTCCAAAATTCCCCCACACTGTTTCAGAACATCATTCGCGCCAATAGCGATCGTTCCCTCCAATTTCGAGCAGGGCTTTATGACGTCAACTAGCCTCAGTTTCAGTTGACCAATCATGCCTCTGCTATTCAGCTGAGGGCACTGAACTTGCCGTTTGACCGGCTAAGAAAATAACCTGCCTAGACCACCGGCCATCCGGTGCCAGACAGTCGCACTCAGCACGGCACACTCCACAAGTTTTCTCCAAATCAAGAGGACAATGCAATCAGTCGGTGCCAGGAATCTTCGTTCCGGACGCGCCGGAATGGTAAACAAACTGCGGCGACACTCAGACGTCTCGCAGGTCGTTTTGCCCTGCATACAATAGGCGAAACTCGACCGACGTCAGTCGTTCCGCCAGGCGCTTAAACCTATTGTAGGAACCCCTCAGAATTTAGGTAAGTGCAGCCCCCAACCGGAAATGCCGTGTGCCGCGTCCTCCGATGCTCGCCTCGCACAGGCCACCCAAGAAAGTAAATGGTTCAAATGCCTCTGAGCACTATGGGACTCAACTTCTGAGGTCATTAGTCCCCTAGAACTTAGAACTAGTTAAACCTAACAAACCTAAGGACATCACACACATCCATGCCCGAGGCAGGATTTGAACCTGCGACCGTAGCGGTCTCGCGGTTCCAGACTGCAGCGCCTAGAACCGCACGGCCACTTCGGCCGGCCAAGAAAGAAAAACAACATGTTTAGGAATCAAGTGAAAAGTATTTTTCATCTCTCATTACAATAACCTTTTTTAGTCTGTTACTACCATGCAATGACCTAGAACATTAATAAAATTGGTGAAAATGAGAGGAGACATGCAAAAGAGGGCATGGAACCTCTCAGAGGTTTGCCGGCCGTTGTCACCGTGCGGTTCTAGGCGCTTCAGTCTGGAACCGCGTGACCGCTACGGTCGCAGGTTCGAATCCTGCCTCGGGCATGGATGTGTGTGATGTCCTTAGGTTAGTTAGGTTTAAGTAGTTCTAAGTTCTAGGGGACTGATGACCTCAGATGTTAAGTTCCATAGTGCTCAGAGCCATTCAGAGGTTTCTGGGCCGATCTTAAACCGACGCTATCTGTTAGCGTAATGGATTCCTACGAAAGGTTCTGCCTGATTAAAAACGTGTGCCACCGGACCAGGAATCGAACCTGGGACCATTGCCTTTCGCAGATTACGGGATTAGCACGCCTGGTAGGATGTTATTGTATCTGTCGGCAACAATTTATTTCCAGTACCACAGAATACCAGAGATGTACAATAGTTTCTTTTATTTCTGTTTCCCGACTCGGAGAAGCCCTCTTGTGTCGCACTTTTGTCCAAAGCAGGAATACCACTTCCCGAAACCCCTCTTTCCGCCCCCTCCCCCGAACAACCCGACCTCATATTCACCTCGTTTCGCCCAAGGAGATATAATGCTCTTCCATGAGCTTAAATCAGCCCTCAATGGAGAGCGTTTTAAGGCAGTTGAATTGATTCAACGGACTGTGACCACTACTTCGAATAACAGTCCAGTTGAATATTTTGCGAGGAAATGTAAAATAAGACCAGTAACCAGACTCTAGCAGCGACAACACCGACCCGGCCTGAGCTAACTGCTGCCACAATACAGCACCGCTGCTCAGTCGTTGCTAAAGTGCTGGTTATTCAACGGGTTTTGCTGTCCCGAATAACACATATCGATAAAATGAATATCGAAGCAGACTAATTTTGAGCGCTTACTCGAATGGGAACATAAAACACCTTTAAAAATCACTATGTTTGCAACGCTAAAAAAATCGATTATTTCCATCGACACCAGAATTCGAACGAAAGACGTGATGACAAGTATTTGTTTGGGATGACTCAAATCACAAGTTGCAATAACGAAATCGCAAATATCTCCCGAGTAAACAAAATATGTGATGGGAGATCCTGGTGGGGCTAGGTGAGACACTTCAATAAAAATAAATGGCAAGGAGTACCAAGGAGTGGAAGGAACCTGTCTTGACAATCACCAATCAAATTAGAACTACGGAACTGGTTTAGGAAACAGCACGCAGGATATTGGACCTAGTTCCACAAACAAAAACATCGTAAGGTAATGATGCCCAAGACATGTTTTAAAAGAAGCTCTGTAATCCTGGGACTGAACAGGAAAGAGATCAAACTCATGACTGGATTGATGACCGGCCATGGGAACTTCAACAAACACCTACACACAATGGGTATAATCGAAGAGGAACCTAAATGTAAAATCTGTGATGAAGGTGAATAAACTGGATCACACCTAATCTTTGAATGCATGGCATTGGAGAGTAAAAGATACAGAATCTTCGGGACAACTAGACCTGAAGAAATTGTGTCTAACGAAAAACTGGTAGAGGGACTCCTTGCACTATTTAAGGGCGTTGGTTGGCTTTACTAGATATACAGGGAGCTATACCGCACAATAAACCTAGTTTCGGTGCGGGCAGTGGCGGGTTAGACCTTTAGCTCTCCTGTTAAAATCAATCAATCAACCACGGAGTGGAAATGTTTTAAGATTTATATTCGAAAAGAACAGTAGATAACAAGAAAACAGCAAAAATTCAAGAAAGGACAGCAAACGGAAACCTATGTTCTTATTCGTTGCAGAATATATTCAGGTCAATAAATGTTAGTAGCAATACAAAAAGGCAAATATATTTGACTATATTATGATCTATAGTAACGCTTGTATCGGAAGGCTGGGTGCTGACTAGAAAGGTTCAAAATGGTTCAAATGGATCTGAGCACCATGGGACTTAACATCTGGGGTCATCAGTCCCGTAGAACTTAGAACTACTTAAACCTAACTAACCTTAGGACATCACACACACCCATGCCCGAGGCAGGATTCGAACCTGCGACTGTAGCTGTCGTGCGGTTCCAGACTGAAGCGTCTAGAGCCGCTCGGCCATACCGGCCGGCCACTAGGAAGGAAGAATAATGGTTGTTGAGAAAGGAAAAGAAGATTTTGAGATAGATATTTGGGTTCAAAAATGGCTCTGAGCACTATGGGACTCAACATCTTAGGTCATAAGTCCCCTAGAACTTAGAACTACTTAAACCTAACTAACCTAAGGACATCACACACACCCATGCCCGAGGCAGGATTCGAACCTGCGACCGCAGCAGCCTCGCGGTTCCGGACTGCAGCGCCAGAACCGCACGGTCACCGCGGCCGGCTAGATATTTGGGGCAGTGAGAGACGCAGGGTGCTGGAGAATGAGGATCAACGCAGAATGCAGTCACTTCTTGGACAGATGAATATTGTAGTAAAAATCAAGCAAAGAAGAATAATACGCACTGGTCTTGTACAGAAAATGCCAGAAACTCAAAGTGTTAAGAAAGTGGTCATAGGAAAGCCCGAGGGAAGAAGGAGGTGGGGAAGATCCAGGAAAAGCCGGCCGCTGTGGCCGAGCAGTTCTAGGCGCTTTAGTCCGGAACCGCGCTGCTGCTACGGTCGCAGGTTCGGATCCTGCCTCGGGCATGGATGTGTGTGATGTCCTTAGGTTAGTTAGGTTTAAGTAGTTCTACGTCTAGGGTACTGATGACCTCAGATGTTTAGTAGCATAGTGCTTAGGGCCATTTGAACCAAGATCCAGAAAAAGGTGGCTCGAAGATACGGAAGAGGACCTCAAAGCAAATGGGAATCAGGAATTGGCGAAAGAGAGAAAAGGACTGAGAAGAACGGAGGCACGTAGAAAAGGAGACCAAGATTCTACTCGGACTGTAGCGCCGACCAGTAAGCAAATATCTGCCGAAACACAAGAGAACCTAGTTTAGCTCACGATGTTTCACCTTGTATTTTCAGATAGTCGAGGGACTCATGTGAGGCTTCATTATTGTCTAAGTCAGTTTGGCAGCCAAAAGTAATGGAGGGATGATACTTGTTCCAGTATCACGTAGTCACGGACGTGAAGGATAGAGAGTGGTGTGGTGTGTCGTGTCGTCCTCTTGCGAGTTTCGTTAGAAGCACTGAGGGGAGGGGAGGTTGTAACTGAGCCACTGTACCTCGCAGCCCCCCCCCCCCCCCCATCCCCCACGACAGTGGAGAGCTCTCGGCAAGTGTGGCAGCGCGCGTTCTCGCTGCAAGGGCACTCCCCAGACAGCTGACTACGCGCTTCTTCTACTTATGCGAGGCGAGACGCCAGGGCTCCGACAGTCAGCAGCTTCCGTACGAGTAGCGAGGGGGAGATATCACTGGTGCGACAGGGGCGCAGGAAGCACCCGCTGCATGCTAGACTCGCTGCTCAACACACTTGGAAAAGTTGAGGCCCGATACAAGTGGCATCTTTTACTTATGGCTGGGGATGTTCGGAGGCGCCTCAATAACCGTACTCCGATTGTGGCTACACAACCCACTGCTGACCATTAAAACTGCAACAATGTAAAGGCGGCATGCGACAGACTGGAACGGAGTGTGCTAAATGATTCGATATGCAAATGATTAGCAATCCGCCACCGTCGCACGAAGTAGGTAGCGGCTAGGTCATCTACCAGGTGGTTATAATTAAACTTTTCCTATTTAACGCGTTATAACACGGAAGCTTATTACCGTACGAGTACCAAATTTGGTAGCATTAATGTCCAGGACACGGGGAGGAGAAACACTGCAGAATCAATTCAACTGAAACACTTTAAATGTGCTGCTATGGTACATGTTGATGATGATGTTTTGGTTTGTGGGGCGCTCAACTGCGTGGTTATCAGCGCCCGCTATGGTACATCATACCATTACATACCCGTACCATTACTGCTACAAAAGGGGCTCAATAGGGCACCCATCAGTGGCCAGAAGAGTCTAAAAGCGCAGGATTGCTTTCTGCACAGCAGAACGAAGCATGTCCGTAGGTATGCTGGCTACCTCTCTTGATATGCTGCGCTTCAGATCAGCACTTGTGTGAATGTTCCTCTGGTAAACCCTGTCCTTCACGTAGCCCCACAACCAGAAATCACAGGGAGTGAGATCAGCTGATCGTGCTGCCCAAGCATTTGGAAACGATCGGCTGATAATTCGATCGTTTACAAATGTGTTTCGGAGAAGCAAGTGAACATCACGAGTGATGTTGAGTTCAATGCGTCTCTCTCCTACAGGGTTTGACACGCTGTTGAAGCATACCACAGTAACGACGGCCAGTCGCACTGCACGTCTTTGGTCCTTGAGTACCAACATGTCCCAAAAAGAATGGACCAATGATGAACGTAGAACGTAGACGAGAAGCCACACCATACGATGACACGTTCACCATACAGAGAAACTCCATACACAGTGACTGGAGGTGAAGGTCGCCACCCTGGACAGTTCTGTGTGTCCACCTTACCGACAGACAAAAATGAGCTTCGTCTGACCATAGGATAGTCCAGGCCCAACCCTAGTCAACTTCAATCCCTGCGAGAAAGTGGAGAGCGAAGTCAACTCGTCGTTGTGCGTCCTGTGGTGCAGGCTGCTGTACGATATTGGTCTTGTACGGATACCATTTGAGAATGGTTCGAAGTACCTTCCGTACAGTGGATCACGGGATGTTCAACTGTCGTGACACAGCACGCGCACTGCCTGACGATCGGGAATTGCGAGCAGCGTTGTCTGTCGTAGGAAAAGAAACAATCTATGGTGTAACCGGTCGTCGGCCTCTTCCCGGAATTATACCCAGTTCTCCAGTTGGTTCGAACTTCTTCATTGTGCTCCGTACAGCGGGTGAAGAAAGAGGACCCTTCCGTTATCCTTTCAGCCGGCGATATTATCGAAGTGCAGTTGCAGCATTTCTGTTGTTTCGATAATAGAGCTTCACCAGTAATTCCATGCTCCTTTTGTCCAGGCTCATGTTGACATGTCAACGAGTGCACTGCGACTGCTCTGACGCGTGAGACTATGAATCACGATGACTGATCACGGCACCTGGTGGCCACAGTTGTAACTGAACGGTGGCAGCGTGACGTGTGGAAATCATGCACCTCATGCTCTGGACATTAATGCTACCAAGTTAGGTACTCGTAAGGTAACAAGTTTCCGGGTTACAACGTGTTAATTACGGAAAGTTTAATTACAACCACCCACTATATTCTGTACAAAAGCAGAGAAACAGCGGATTTCTAATTTGGAAACCACGTTTCAATGACGATTACTTGCGCGAAGATCGTATTACGCCTCGCGGAAAAAGTTGTCGGATTTCTACAGCAGCAGGACTATGACCTATCGAGATGCGGTTTATCGTTCCGCTACAGTCGCTGCTTTTCGTTTGTCAGGATCCCAAGACTATCAAACGAATATGGAATCGACGACGTCAGAAGGGCCGTCTCGGCGCCAAGCTGACTGTCTGTGGCGCCCGCGACGACAAACTTATTGTTCGCAAGGGTGCAGGATCGTTTATCCACGTCAGCAAGTGGGCTCGTTTGCAACAAGAAAAATGCCTACGACGTGTGCAACACCTCGTCTCCAAGGCGACCGTTGTTGCGGCTTGCCGCTGAAAATATCTGGTTATGGGTTATCGGGAGACGCCGCCACTCGCCAGCCACTACGATTGATGAGCTCTAGCACAGAGTCGTCGCAGCATGGAATGACGTACCCGTAATCAGTCATCCATGATCAGATCGATTCGACGCCCTGCCGCTGCCAGAGTTGGTAGCTCTTTGTGCTAAATTTCGCACCCCAGTACACACCCAAATCATCCAAACCTGTGTTAATGTGTTCTTCCTACTATACTGCATACGCACAAAAAGGAAAATTTTGTTACTATCTTTCCTGAGGTTGCAACTGTAATTTGTACTTAAATCTTTCTACAAGGACCTCCTGAAAAGTAATGCCTCCGAATTTTTGTGTGTGAAAACCCTTAAAACGTTTTAAATAAAACAAACGTTGTCAACATCCTACATCCTTATTCTTCATGCCTACGTATTTGCTTCGAATTGTAGCGTGTAACACGGCGGTGCGGAAAGCAACGATGTCGGTGCGCGAGTAACAGCGTGATGTAATAGAATATCGAATTCGAAGAGTCCGTCCGCCTGTGGAGCATCGTCTCCTTCAGCATGTCAATGCGAAACCACGCAAAAGCGCTGCAACGTCCCTAGCAATCCGACGTCTTGTGTTCACCGTCATCGATCATCTTCCAAACAGTTCCGTCATGGCTCCATCCGATTTTCACCTGTTAAAAAGAAAAAAAAAGAAAAAAAAAACGAGGACTTCACTTTGATAGAGATGAAGCAACGCAGGAAGTGACGTTGTGGTTGCGTTCAACAAGGTCAAACATTCTGCAGTGACGGTATCAACAAACTGATATCTCATTGCGAGAAATGTGTTCGTCGCTAGGGTCACTATGCTGAGAAATAAATATGTAGACATGAAGCATAAAGATGCCGAATTTTACTAGCGTTTGTTTTACATAAAAAGCTTTAAGAGTTCTTAAATAAAAATTGGAAAGCATTATTTTTCAGCGTGCCCTCGTACAATGAAAATATTCAATACAACCACTTTACTATTGACATAGACTGCTTCATATCACCGTGTTTGTCTCTGTTGCGATTTCATCCGTAGAAACAGATAGATAATGCACAGCATATCTATCCCGCTGACTGTTGTTAGAACATTCAACACAGAATTCCAGTTGTACGGTTAGTTCAAAATCTGCCCCACGTATTCTTTCGACAACTGTCTTCTTTCTCCCTATGACGACAGCATGCAGAATCACAGGAGCATTGTCAGATACGCAGTATCAATATCATTTAGTACCGAAGTTTTTACTCTTTCATATATTGAAGCGAATCGTGGATTTGAGAAAACTGGAGAAGAAGAGAATCGAAGCGTTTCGGATGTGGAATTACACAAAGATGCTGAAAACTAAGGTGTCTCCGCATAATCTACCAGAAGAGGAATATGTGGAAAACAAAGACTAGAAAAAGGGATAGAATGTATTAAACTATCGGGGAATAACCTCCACGCTACTATAGAGAGCTGCAGAGGGCAAAATCTGCAGCAGAAGACCGAGACTGGAATGCATCCAATGATTAACCGAGGATGTTGGACGTAAGTGCTACTCCGAGATGAAGAGGTTGGTACAAGAGAAGAAATCATGGCACACCGCATCAAACCAACGGAAGACTGATGAGAATTCAGGAGAGCGGTTCAGAAATGATACAAATGTTTACTGAAATGGCTGACGTTAGCGAATATTTTATATCAGCAACCAATTTTATAAACCTAGAATATTTCAAATAGAGGCAAGTTACAATTGCATCTTTCTGAGAATCAAAGGTGATATTCACGTGATTCACTCTCGCAGAACACAAGTAGATAAAAGACTATAGATGTGATCACCGATGAAATATGCTGTACTTCGATAAACAGTCATACGCACATGTTATGCATAGCTTATCACTGCACTGCAAGCGTCTACTAACAATAGACCTGGTTAATCCAATTCTGACCAAAAGATTTCCGCTGTGCTGTTAACCCAAAATTGAACACATCGCTCCTTAACAACGGAGGAGGTCAAGTTAATCATCTTTTGTTTTAATGTTTGCGACGAAGAAAACAGTTATCTCTCATTGCAAAAGTGAATAAGATATCAAATTACCGATGCAAGATAACATGAAGACTATCTGCTGCAGACGCAGCGTAGGTTTTGAATACAGTGACAGATAATGAATGCAGACGCCAGTCACTGTCTCCGTTGACACACGTGCTTTCCTCGTCACGTGGTAACTTACATAACCACAGGAAAGCAGGTCGTCTCTGACAGTCGATAAACGAGGCAGTTACACCTGACGAAATATTTAGCGGCAGTAATCAACTCTCCACATACCAGGACGATAGAGTACACGTCACGGCCAGCCGCTGTAGCCGAGCGGTTCTAGGCGCTTGAGTCCGGAACCGCGCTGCTGCTACGGTCGCAGGTTCGAATCCTGCCTCGGGCATGGATGTGTGTGATGTCCTTAGGTTAGTTAGGTTTAAGTAGTTCTAAGTCTAGGGGACTGATTACCTCAGATGTTAAGTCCCATAGTGCTCAGAGCCATTTGAACTACACGTCACGAAAACAGAGCTTGGCGCACTGTGTAAACGCCTCGCTCTCGAGAATAAGATTCAGAATGACTACGCCGTAGCGGGTATAAAGTTAGACGTTGCGTATCTTCAACTTCTCTTAGAATTTTGTCTCTGTTTTACAGCTTGCGTAACTGCGTGGAACGTAATTAACTTACAGCAGTCCCTCCATTCGTAGTCTGCTGTTTATAGCGCGAATATGACACATGATTCGTCTGAGCTGTGTGCCACTCCCGACGTGCAGCTTAATCCACTGGTCATATCTCCTCGGATATTGCCACAGGTTCATTATTCTATGCATGGTCGACAAGGAGTTCGAATTTAGAAAATTTCAAGCTGCGCTTGGTTTTGCAAAATCTCACGAAAACATGAAAGAAGCTCACTAATTCTGGGATATTTTTGGTGTAAGTGAATAACTACCTGTAATTGCAGATATAATACATATTGTCCTTCTGCATGTTTGCTGTACAAGCACTTTAGGACCGCAATAGGAAAAAAAGGCTCTCGATTCTGCAGCAAAATCTGTCCCAAATTTCTCTGAGGGACTCTTGGAAGAGCTCTTGTGACATTGTTTACAGCGATCCGCCCGTTGGATGAAGCCTTTTAAATCCGGTCACCTCTTTCGTCCTTCACCTGCTCCGTTCCCCAGTGCCGCTATTCCCACATACTCTGTGGGAAAAAATAAGGAAGCGTGTTGGAAACGCAGGTTCGAATGCAAGTCATTCCATATTCATTACCTTGCTGGTCCTCCATACCTAAACCGTTTGCAATGATAGTATTTCATGTCAATGGATCTTCATTAATTTCAATGCTTTTGATTCATTTCAAGCACATCCCACGCGGCAGGGTAAGACATGGCCCTCGATCAACTCCGTTTCGAACATAATCTGCGGAACAATCTCTGATAGCAGTTTCCGGAAATCATACATGGGGAACATCAATAACGGCGAAAGTTTTGAGTTAGGCTTGGAGACATGCTCTGATACCCTAATAGTTAAGGCGACTACTTGCGAAAAGTAATGAATTCGGGCGGAAGGTAGATCTGGCAGAACTGTTCAAATGTCACGACATACTCCTTCGTACAAAATTATTGAGACTTTCGCCGGCCGCGGTGGTCTCGCGGTTAAGGCGCTCAGTCCGGAACCGCGCGACTGCTACGGTCGCAGGTTCGAATCCTGCCTCGGGCATGGATGTGTGTGATGTCCTTAGGTTAGTTAGGTTTAAGTAGTTCTAAGTTCTAGGGGACTGATGACCACAGAAGTTAAGTCCCATAGTGCTCAGAACCATTTGAACCAACCATATTGAGACTTTCTTGGTCACTTGTTGGTGTATTGCCTATTGGCTTCTAACGCGTGTTCCCCGGCCGACGTTTATAGTTCCATTGGCAATGGAGCAGAAACTCTGACAACGCTAGCCACTAATATTGGTGAAACTTCAGAAAAATCTTTAAACAAACGTTAGCCGAAGATCGCGACCAAAAGCACACAGGCAGTACGTCATATTCATTCGTTCAACTCCTCGATCCTGATTCAGGTCCTACACTTTATAAAACAGTAACAAAGTATATCGACTATGACGTTGCCTAGAACAGCCATACCGAATTCCCAATTTGACTCCCATGACCATTTAAGAAATGAGACATGGTGTCACATTTTATTTTAAAATAACAACTACCTTCTTACCGAACGATTTCGTCGCACTTCGAATTGCAGACTACAAAACAACAGCATAGCTTAACGAATTATGACAGGCGAGCATAACATGATGACGCTGCTGCGTATCGAGGAGTCGGGTATCTGCAAGTGAGAGAAAGCCGTCGCCAGCAGGTTCCGCGTCTCCTCGGCCGTCCGCGAACACCTCCCTGCTTTCTACCCCAAACGGGTGACGCAGAGACAGGCTTTTCAAGGGGGCACGTGCCAATCAGCTGGTTCTGAAAGCTGTCCGGCGCCTGCCCTTGGTCGACGATGTCCGATGGTATCGTCCACACTTTCAGACCACCCCACAGCGGAACGGCTCTATATGGACATTCAGATACCGTCGTCTGGAAGATTTCTGCTACGAGACATATTCATATAGGTTATCGCCAGTAAAAAAATACCATTATCTGACGAAATTCCGCGATTAAACTTCAATGGCTTTATATATTAATATCTGATATAGCAAACAGCTTACTCGAGGGACATTTAAAGACTACGATACAACGTTAGAACTGAGGATGGAACTATATATTCTAATGCAAATGTGTTCAGAGCCAGAAATTCTTAAACCCCACCAGTTCCAAGGAAAAGTAAAAACATGTCCGCTTAGCGAACCCCCTAAAAGTCATTTGGTTGTCAATAGCGGAGGATTGAAAATACCTGTCAGTTACACGGTACGTAGCAATGCATTATTGCCACATAAGCAGAACTCTTCTGTTAAAAAATGCATTTAGCTATTTCCCTCGAAAAACATCAGTGTTTTAGTGTACATATTAAGCTACCGGCAGGAGATAAATAGCTGAACAACTGAAGAAGCACCAGCATTTTTCCAAGTAATGGCCTTCCTCCCAATTTACTACGATTTATTTCGCTGGCGTATGCACAAATAATATTAAGCTGCATAGTGATGTCCATTATTAATGTAGGGTACAGATTAATTTCCTAAGAGTTGTTATTTTTTTTTTAACGTATACATTGATTCGTTCCACGACCCTGAAGTTTCTCCTCCCTGATGAGACCTACACAACATGATAAATGAATGAATACACTTGCTTTGAAACTTCCTGGCAGAGTAAGATTGTGTACTGGACCGGAACTCAAACCCGGGACCTTTCCCTTTCGCGGTCAAGTGTTCTACCAACACAGCGACCAAAGCACGACTCATGACCCGTCTTCGATACTTCAGTCGCGCTAGTGTGTCCTCTCCTACCTTCCAAACTGTCATGAACATCTCCCACCTTCCAAACTGTCCTGAACATCTCCTACCTTCAAAACTGTCATGAACATCTCCCACCTTCCAAACTGTCATGAACATCTCCTACCTTCAAATGGTTCAAATGGCTCTGAGCACTATGCGACTTAACTTCTGAGGCCATCAGTCGCCTAGAACTTAGAACTAATTAAACCTAACTAACCTAAGGACATCACACACATCCATCACCGAGGCAGGATTCGAACCTGCGACCGTAGCGGTCGCGCGGTTCCAGACTGAAGCGCCTAGAACCGCACGGCCACTCCGGCCGGCCTCTCCTACCTTCAAAACTGTCATGAATGGCCCAGTCGGTAGAGCACTTGCTCATGAGACACAAATGTCCCGAATCAATTTGCCAAGAAGTTTCATACAAGGACACACTTTGTTGCAGAGTGAAAACTTCATTCTGGACTCTGCTTTGTAATTCCACTAATATAGTTTATTATCATCCTGCTTGAAACGACACGAAAACGCACATGAATTTACTTTAAATGACAACACATTCACCGCGAGAAGTTAAGAGGAAGACAAAAACAGCAAACATTAACATTATAAAAACTACAGACTGAGATGGAGATGAAGCACAGTTGTGAACCATGGCGAGAGGATTAATGCGAGCAAGTAGTAACTGCACATAATGAAGCATTTTGAACAGAGACGTAATTATTCAAAAAGGACTGCGAACACAGTACCAACATTAAATCTTTAATCGGTGGGTAGTAGAACCAGACGAATCCAACGTGGGTACCGCGGGAAACCGGGGGTTTCAAACTGTTACGGGTTACATGAACACGCACTGAAGAGATCCAAAATCTCACAATGATAAATCACGAGACAGCATCATATAATTCCATTTTACTTCAGGTAGTCAATATCAATATGAAAGTGATAAATCAGGCGAAAAAATAACATCGATAATTTTTAAAGTGGAATCCAAAGTTCGTTTGACCTTACAACTACGAAGTGTTTTCGGAAATTCAGCCGAGGTTTTTATCCATTATTCAATATGATATTTGGACACATTCATCTAGTTCATGTTCTACGTACTTTGTTCTGACGCAGCGGGTGCGCATACTGACACGGAGAAGATAAATTTGCCAGTCATCGAAATATCGTGCAGAAAAATGGATTCAACAACTCGGCTGAACACGGAAAAAAACACATTTGATCAGTCACGCTGAGAAAACCTGAGAGATCATAACAATCTAGATTCTTTTTGCAACTGAGAAATGGGCGCGGAAAAGATAAGAAACAGTAGAAATCTTAACTCACCATAGGGAGCGAAAAAGATATTGTACGAAGTTCAAAAATACACCCCAGGAAACTATACAGATCAGATACGGCTGTGCAATAAACTTCTCTGTCAAACGTCAGCTGTGGCGTTACGTCAAAGAACTGAAACAGCACGATATTCTTCGATTTATCGACGCACGAAACTACTAACGCTTTTCGCAGTAGACCGTAGATACAGATAGAATACTCATAATCTCAAGTCTGCCGTGTCAAGGTTTGAAACCAGCTTCCAAGTCACGTGAGGTAGGGTAAAAACCTGAGTTTTGTACGGTTAACTCATCGTTTTTCGAAACTCTTTGTATTAATTCCCTTGTTGTCTTTTTACTTGTGGCCAAGTGAAAGGGTAACGATAATTTGAACATTGTGTTTTACAAGCGACAGAATTACAGTTCTTCACTGAATTCCTTTATTTGTTGCATTGCGAGTTCACCGCTTTCACATGAATAAAAGACAAAATATCAGCTTGGCAGGAAGCACTTAGTTTTCTGACGATTCCTCAACAATAAGTGTGAAATGTTTAATTATGCTTTTATAGGAAATGACAGTTGTTTCTATCCACAGTAGTATCCAGTTTTTGTATGAAATAACCCCGTGTGTGTTTCATGACTTTTCCTAGAGCCAGTACAAATACCTAAACACTATCAAGACAAGAAGCATAACATATTCGAAAACTTTGATTATAGAGATAAATCTGGTATTGAGTTAGATATTAACATTTTGCTGTCTCAAAATCTTCGTCATTCATCGAGATTTTCATGTGAGGACCAACGTACTTTCACAAGACTGATATACAGGGTGTCCCAGGAGGAATTGTCAATGCTCAGGGTATAACAGGAATGAACATTCGAAGAAAAGAGGTCTCCTAAAAATGGGCTCTGTAATGCATATCTTAAAAGCTACAAGAACTTCGCTACTATGACACATATCTTTTCTGCTGAACAACTGCTCGTAGTATTTAAGCCATGTGTTTTAGAGCCATGGCTGCCACATAATTTTTTCTTGTTTTGGTAAATATCACCTCTTTTTAAACATGGGAAGCAAAGAATTTGCAATAGAAAAATTTGTTTCACATCATCGAAGATGAAGAAGTGCTCAAATCTCTTAAGGCATGCATTTTACAGCGCATTTCTACTAGACAGTTCTGCTTCGAATGGTCATTCCTGTCATATCCCTGAGTACTGACCATTCCTCCTCGACACCCTGTATAATAAACCTTATTATTCAATTCGTATTCTTTAGACAAAAATAAATACTCTCAAATAGAAGATCATACGCATCTGCTACGTAGTAATATCACTCCTCAGCTTCAACTTCTAATATCACTGACTTAATACGGAGAAATATGCTCGCAATTTTTTTAATGTTGTTTTTACACAATAGTCATGCCCGTGAAGCGAAATATTACTTCCTTTCACATGTCTTTCAGTGCAACCGAAAGCTGCCTGAGATTTCACTATTGTAATAAAGAAATTTTTGCTGAAAATACTACGAATAAGATAAATTTAACTGTATGTCACAAGTCGTCTGGAAACGGATGCCACTGTTAGTCAGCTGGTCGAGATGTTGATTGCAATATAGACTAAGGAGTCATATGAGTCTACTTCATTTATGGCCTAAGATATCAGCATTAGACAAATACGACTTGCAAAAGTTGACATGTTCTTTCCAGTGCAAAGTATAGCAACCTCTCCCAAAGCTTTTCGCTCGCCTGGTCTTTTATCAGCGTTCCTAACTCACGAAACTCATTTCCGTAGTAGACATCAAGAAATCGTTGATAGCTGATGAACAGATAGAACCCAGATAGAAAAAGAAATGTTGAACTGTACTACAGGTTGGTTTTTGTGAGAAGTAGGCTCTGTTCCATTATTTCAGATTGGCTGTGGAAGACGACTGCAGTTACAGTATGTCTCGGTGACGTTTCATTTCTGTAAATAATAGATTCCTCATCATAGTCACTTGTTGCTAAAGCAGTACATTGGTCATGTAAATTATCTAACGAGAGACCTTTCGAATTTATTGCCACATGAGCTTTGACTGTCCACCGCCAGGAAATGCCAGTGGTCTACGAGTAGTACCCGCAGAGTGATCACTGTGGCGTCTCCAAAAATCAGGATTCTCCTCTCTGGGGGTGGGTACTCAAAGTACAAGAGTAAGAAATAAAAAAGAGCGTACAGAAGAAAACGTACGAGCATCTTCTGTTAGAAGCGTTACGTTTGATTTTGCTTCAATGACACGCAGTTGATATGCCGTTAATCTTTACAACAGAAGTGTCCTTGCGTAAAAACTGGCTATTACCGCTGAACCTCGTTTCTGCAACGACGTGTCAGACCATTATCTCGCGTTTCAGGCAGCAATTTATAATGTTCTGCTTGGAGCGTTCCGCATTATCGCGGCACCTGTTCCGGCTCGAATCGTTTCGCCTTTGCCGCTTGCGCCGCTGCTGACTAGGCGACGGCAGAGAAAGCGGGGGCGGCTAGGAGCGCGAGCGCCTTGTAGGTCGCTCCGGCGACGCCGCCTGTCAACACGTGAAGACCACGCCTCCCGGGCGCTCTGTCCAATCGATCGGTCGCGCCTATTACAAACTACTTCGCTTTTGGGCAGCTTCACAGGTAATTGTAAAAACCGCTGCCGCACTTTATTTGCTTTCCACATCAACTTCGTAAACGGCAGCTAGATCCAGATTCAGCCCGTACACCGGATTAGAATGAATTGTTATTATTATTATTATTATTTTTTGGACAGAATCTAATCCGTTTCATTACATCGATTCAGGTGCAAAGTACACACAGAAAATTCAGTACGGTAGTGCATAGAAAACAGAATTCGTGATACTCGCGCGTATGACGTCTTCATGAATTGTCAAGACGTGAAAGTAAGTGTCGCAGGGGGAGTTGTATTCTCCAACAGGCTTCAGGCCTCCGTCCAGCGATTGCGATTTTCGTGTTTCGAGGATTACCGAAACATTGTCCGCCCCTGGTAGCTGAGTGGTCGCCGCGATGGAATGTCATACCTAACGGCCCGGGTTCGATTCTCGTCTGGGTCGGAGATTTTCCCCGCTCAGGGACTGGGTGTTGTGTTGTCCTTATCATCATCATTTCATCCCCACCGACACGCAAGTCGCCGCAGTGGCGTCAACTCGAAAGACTTGCACCAGGCGAACGGTCTACCCGACGGGAGGTCCTAGCCACACGGCATTTCCACCAAAGCATTTCAGGTGAACGTTGGTAGCCGATTTCTTTGATAAGTGCAGTCCAAGTTAACTAGAGTTTTGATTATGACATGCAAATACAAATACAAAAGAAGTGTGGAATTTTTTCTGGGTTATTCAACAGGTGTTCAATCACAAAAATCGGATAGTCCTTCTCTATCTGCCTAAAATGCGTACTTTTCACTTGCGACACGTGAGTGTTGTGCTGTCAGTATGAATGTTTAGCATGGGTGAGTGTGACGACACCGTGCAGAGTAAAGCGTCGTAAAATAAATGTCGTGTGACTAGGGCCTCCCGTCGGGTAGACCGTTCGCCAGGTGCAAATCTTTCGATTTGACGCCACTTCGGCGACTTGCGCGCCGATGGTGATGAAATAATGATGATTAGGACAACACAACACTCAGGCCCTGAGCGGAGAAAATCTCCGACCCAGCCGAGAATCGAACTCGGGGTCTTACGATTGACATTCTGTCGCGCTGACCACTCAGTTACCAGAGGCGGACGTAAAGCGTCGTGTATATGTTTTTGATGACGATGATGGAAGAGGAAACAGAACTCAGAACTTCTGCCGGCGTATAGTCTACTACTCTTGACTAACGTCGTGGGGCAACAGAGGTTAACTTCTCCTTTAGACGGACGGATCGACATTACCACCACCTGGTGCTCTCACGTCATGACATATCGCGGAAAGGTTTCAAATTAAAACCAGAAAATTGGCGCAAGGTGTGGTGATCAGGAACTTTACTTGCCCCCTCCCCTCTCACTCTCTCCTCCCTTTCATTCAAGTCCCACTTCTTATTTCCGTTGGTGAGCTAAATACAAGCACTGAAGGTCTCTTCCCCTAGCAGGCCTCGATTTCCCACCACCGGAATTCGAACCAGCTGACGTACAGCCGAGCGTCGCCAGACAAGCGTGCGTTACCGGCTTTGGCTACGGAGGGAAGCTCTCAGCAATTAAGTACTCTGTATTGGCGAGGCTCTTAGCTCGTAACTTTTCTCGGTTTTTCCGAATATGTCAAGATGGCAACGACCGTCTAGTTAGGATGCTAAGTTTACTAGGTTAGGGGTAGATATAAACAAAGGTTGACGATGAAACTTGGGGATGGAATTAGTTTCATAGATCAACATTCCGTATGCTGCCTTAGATGAGTAGTCAGCGCAACTGATGGGTTACTCGACCGATTATTAGACAAAATTATTTCAATCAAAGCAATCTTGATCGCTGTGCTGCGTTCTTCACCCATCTCCAGAATGAGTTGCTCCACGCCGCCGCCTCCTGCTGTTACAATACAGTAAAATGGTCCGATGATGAACCTATAAAAGATCGAAATCGGTCACCAAATAAAATAAAAAACTTACGATCAAGACTGCTTTATTGAAACAACTTTACTGTAGTTTTACGATCGCTCTATTCTCCGCGGACGGTGGGCCACAAAATTCTCGATTAGTCGATGTTCCTAAGTCATCGCGAATTTTTTTTATTTATTTCTCAAATGAAGACCTACTGCCTGTTGTTTTATAGCAGGTCGTACATTGTATGGTTTTACATGTTGCATAATACAAATTCAGTTTTATTACTGGTATATTTTCTTGTTGAAAATTTTACAAAGGGATTATATATACAAAAATGCATATAAGCAATTTTGTTTAAACTTGTTGCTAACTTGGATAACGACGACAATAAATTATATATATATATATTAGGTTGTGGATGTATTTTAAACTAAAATTAAAAGCGTGAAAGCGAAACTTTACTTTTTTGATCAACAGTTTGGGATTGCCTATTGCGTACCCCTTTGAAAATGGCCGTGAACATCATACATACGCAGCTGATTGAAGACTTGAAATAAAAAAGGCTGTAAGTGCCATAATAAGGGACTTTGAGGTTTTGTGTGAAATGGGATCTGCAAGCCAAGTCCAACAACATATTAAAGGCTCCAACTGCCACGAACAAAAGTGTAGTATCAAACGCAATCAACAGATAGTATACGGTTTAACAGCCACTGCTGTTAATACATGAAAGTCTATGTTTCGCGCGCTTACTCCTTATTCTTAGACAAAATAGCGGAAGCAACAGATGTCTAACGTCTTGTGTGGGAAGAAACGACAAATTAAAGGAGAAGGTACTGTGGCAGCAATGAAGAAAAAGCTAAAACATGAATACATTAAGTTAAAGTAATAAATGTATTCCCGCAAAAGCTCGTCCCGCACGGAGGCAGTCCGCAGCTCGTGGTCGTGCGATAGCGTTCTCGCTTCCCGCGCCCGGGTTCCCGGGTTCGATTCCCGGCGGGGTCAGGGATTTTCTCTGCCTCGTGATGACTGGGTGTTGTGTGATGTCCTTAGGTTAGTTAGGTTTAATTAGTTCTAAGTTCTAGGGGACTGATGACCATAGATGTTAAGTCCCATAGTGCTCAGAGCGATTTGAACCATTTTTTGCAAGGAGGCACGTCTCACTGCTAAACGCTAACCTACACTACAACTGGACAGAATGTTCATTCTTCTTATTGCAGATGTATTATTCCAGAAGATGTAAAGGACAGGGGCAGCAATCAAGACAAAGGAACTTATCGTCAGTAACATGAATGCACCTGGCTTCTTAGATTTCAAGAAAGCTGCAGATTGTAGTATAAACACAGCAAATCTTAACGTATCTAAAGTACAGTGGTTATGGTTGGACAGACATAAGCCTCATGTAGCTAAGGCCAGGAAAAGATTGAATGAAACTGAGGCCTGGGAAGGTATCACTATTTTAATAAAAGGTGTACCAGTACAGGACATGAAGAAAAGGTAACTACCTGCCTGGATGTTATAGTCCACATCTTCGAAGGAAAGAAGAAACATTTGATGGAAATGATGCAGTACCTGACAAATTATGATCACATACAGCTTTAAAAAAGCAGATAAACTTTTAGTATCTTTTGTTGACTGTTGGACTATGGCTCAAAATGGTTTAAATGGCTCTGAGCACTATGGCACTTAACATCTGAGGTCATCAGTCCCCTAGAACTTAGAACTACTTAAACCTAACTAACCTAAGGACATCACACACATTCATGCCCGAGGCAGGGTTCGAACCAGCGACCGTAGCGGTCGAGCGGTTCCTGTCTGAAGCGCCTAGAACCGCTTTTTTATATATATGTAGTTCGTTGAGTCTGGTATAGGCGGACGTCACAAGACGTCCGTTCAAGTTGATCGTTGATTCCTTGACTCAATTTTTTTTTAGTACAGAGAGCACGCATCCCTCTGACCGAACACGCTGAGCTACCGTGCCGGCTCTAATCGGGGCACATTTTTTCGTTCGTTGCATCTGCTCGGGGGGTCGGCTGAACTATGGCGCTCTCAGCAAGTGTTCCATATTATTTCAATAAAATGTCTGTAATTTCGTTTGTAAACTAGATCCATGTTATAGTTAACTGTCAAATAAAACACATTAATAGTGCAATTATGACGTTTTATTACCTTGTATACTGAAAACTCATCTTCCTCAAACTCGTGATTTTGGCACCTACAGCCTTTTTTATTTCAAGTTTTCAGTTAGAGAATGTGTCTTCCCTGCTATGCTAATCCACTATCCGCGTTGACACGTCACAGTACTTCGAACTTGCCGTGCGCCAGAGCGAAACAGCGATATAAATACACCCGCCACGTCAGCAGGCGCCATTAGTCAGAACTATCTCAACTGGTTGCAAATGACACCGCTGTCTACAGGCCCATTAGCCCTCGAGGAAGAGCGGAATGATAACACCCAGAAACTGTAAACTGAGGCGAGGAACGGAGTGGTGCTGAACACGAGGGCTGTGTCCGCAGCGGTGACGCTGTCACAATGAGAGGCGTGTCCGTGGTCTCGGACGAGCGCCGTTCTGGTCCCTGGCCGCCGTGACACGCCACGCTGCCCCAGCTGGGCTGGAACGCTCGCTTCTTATTCCGCACGGCCCCCCCTGTTTGCTCGGCCTCTAAAATGGAGATATCAAAGCACTCGAGGAATTCCGCAGGCGAAGCGTTCTCGCTTTATGTAAGTGGGTCAGCAGGAGAGCATCGTCTCTTATCTCCACTGAAACAGTTGCCCTATTCGACTCTGCGAAACGAGACAGAACAAAATATCTGTAGATGCACCGCCTCGCTTGCTAGTAGCAAATGAACACTGGTTTGTTTTCATTACACGTGTTCATCCCGCATTCAGGGCATCAGATGAATGATTCTTCATAAACGGATATGCAGTAAGAAAAACGCCATGCGTCTCTGCCATGCGTGGAACTCTGTTCTGCGTGATTCCTTTTCGAGCTGCTGAAGGCAATAGAGCATTCTTCCGACGAGCTGTGCAGAACAGTGATAAACGGCAAACATGCTGACCAGTGTAGGTAGCTAATAACTATTTGACCCAGCGAGGTTATTTAGTCTCAATGTATCCTCCATATTTACCATAACACGTACCTCGGCGGTCACTGTTTACAGAGCGTTTTCTTGACCAGCGTGAGTTCTAAGGTGCCACTACATACCAGTTTTAAATTCTGGATTTACCGTTATTTTAGTTCTGTGAAGAAATGACATTACCACTAAACAAGATGGGAAGGATAGTTGTATATGCCATCTGTTTGCGAATCGTGTAAATTTGGTTCACGGTTCTCTACCGCTAAGAATCTCGGCCCAACTGTACACAAACGTATCAAAATTTGAAAAAAAATCGCTACGTCAAGTATTTTACTTTATACAGTTTTAATACAGTAAGAAAATGAATATGACTTACAACGTGCACTTTGCCAGTTGAATGGACTGTGTGAACAATACGACGCTTACATCTGAGAAAAAAAGGTAAAGTAATGACTTTCTGCTGAAAAAATCCGGACCGAAGCTAAATCATTGCGGAAAAAATGAATTTGGGACGCGTATTATTCTTCGCCTGCTTGGGCTGTTTAATGGGCCCAAAGATGAAGCTGTGCTCAACCCGACAGTTGCTTTGAACAACTGCAGAGCTTTCCTAGCCCCGAATTAGTTAGAGGTGGTATCCACTTAACCTACTCCGACTTTTGAACTTATTCGTCCAGGAATTTATTGGTGGACGTACAGCTTAGCACGGGCTCCGAACCACGGTTAAACTTGCGTTTTTTCAAGATAATGGCTCTGAGCACTATGGGACTTAACATCTGAGGTCGTCAGTCCCCTAGAACTTAGAACTACTTAAACCTAACTATCCTAAGGACATCACACACATCCATGCCCGAGGCAGGATTCGAACCTGCGACCGTAGCGGTCTCGCGGTTCCAGAGTGCAGCGCCTAGAACCGCTCGGCCACACGGCCGGCGGTTTTTTCACATTACCACACCTTAACGCTACAGATCAGAAAGAGAGAAAGTGACATCCCAGAACCAATTCCAGATTGAAATCCCAATGCTTTGTCTTTGTAAGTTTACAACCACCCACCTAGCCACAGTGAGACAGCAGTAGAGTTCCAGATGTAAAACAGACTGTATGTGTAAGTACGTATGGAATCGCCCGTAATAGGTCAAAGAAATAACATCAAACGGGGACCAAGAGTAGTTCAGGTAGCAAAAGAACTCGAGGAACAATATGAAGGGTGGAAATGAAATTTCTGGAAAGGAAAACAGGCTCCTCCACAACAGACCACATACGAAATGAAATACGAATAGTACGACGAGAACTAAAAAGGAACCAACTGAATGTAGCATACGAAAATTCCGCTACATCTGGTTCGAACTTGCACAGTTACTGACCAAAAAACGGCTACCCAAATTGGCTCTAGCTTATAAACGGAACGGTAGATGAGACCTAGGGAGAACTGAGAGTAGATGGGAAGACAATTTCTGAAGAATGGACTGCCTTAAAGCCTAATTCACGACGGAGAAGCGCCTCCCGACCACACTGGAGCTGTTCAGAAGAATAGATATTTGTATTTTTGTCTGAGGTACAGACGGAAACGAAAGAAATGATGAAGCTGTATTCGGATGCAAATCTTTCGCTGGGATCTCGACGCGTGTTCTTGCCCGCAGCGTACCCTGCTCCCCTTGTTCTCCGCTGCTTATTTTTCTGTATTGTTTCGCTGTGAAGGCAGCCGAGACAGATATTTGGAGTCGCTATTGCCAGATACCGCCGGAGTGAAAGACAGCGAAATGAAAGCAGAGCGCATTGTGGCGGCGGATAATGGCGGGACGTGTGCGCCCATCGACGAGTCCGGTGCTCCACCAAGGCAGCGTGCTTCATATCGCAGCAGAAACCTCTCCAGCAGAGCGGGATTCTGCCAATACAGGTACGGCGCAGAGGGAAGTGAAAATTTCGCCGTTGAGCTGCAAGTAAATTTGATGTTATTTCTAACGGTGTGTTAGAAAAAAATCGACTATGAAGCGATTGATCAGTGAGTCTATATTTACTGACGTTTTGCAGCTTTCTTGTCTTCACTGTTTTATTATGCTTTGTTTTGTTGGTGAGTTGCTACGTAAGAACTAGTTGATTTTGCAGTGGAACCTTTTGCACGCTGTAACCCCGTCCGTGTGCACACATTTTAAACAAATACTCGAACTGATATTTGTAGTGTAAGGGCCGGCCGGAGTGGCCGAGCGGTTCTAGGCGCTACAGTCTGGAGCCGCGCAACCGCTACGGTCACAGGTTCGAATCCTGCCTCGGGCATGGATGTGTGTGACGTCCTTAGGTTAGTTAGGTTTAAGTAGTTCTAAGTTCTAGGGGACTGATGACCTGAGAAGTTAAGTCCCATAGTGCTCGGAGCCATTTGAACCATTTGTAGTGTAAGAAAATTAAAATTCTTTTGTCTCGTAGACCATGCCACACAAAACAGGGAGAAATCAAAATCTATAAAGCATTTATTTGCAACTTCACTGTTGCAGGTATTCAATCGAATAAGGAGTACTCGCACTTATTTGTCAAAATGAGACCTACCTTAGTCCGGTGATGTAAGATTAAACCAACATAACAGAGAGAGGTATGATCATAGATCATTCTGTTTTAGATGATAATTAAATCGACACCCTACCTGCAAACAGGCGTTGATATACATCATTAGGGACATGTTGAAAATGTGTATCCCGACCGGGACTCGAACCCGGGATTAAAATGGTTCAAATGGCTCTGAGCACTATGGGACTTAACTTCTGAGGTCATCAGTCCCTTAGAACTACTTATACCTAGCTAAGCTAAGGACATCACACACATCCATGCCCGAGGCAGGATTCGAACCTTCGATCGTAGCGGTCGCGCGGTTCCAGACTGTAGCGCCTAGAACCGCTCGGCCACTCCGTCCGGCACCCTGGGATCTTCTGCTTACATGGCAGACGTTCCATCCATCTGAGCCACCTTTTTTTCATTATTCATTTTCTTCATTGTGTTTGGCCGGTGCGGACGTCACATGACATCCGGCCAAGTTCGTGTGATGATCCTTCCACTCAGTTTTTTTTTTTTTTTTTTTTTTTTCCCGAGGCTAACCAGCTCTCTGACCGAACACGCCGAGCTACGATCCGCCGAGGGCACAGAGGATAGTGTGCCTGCAGGGACTTATTCCTTGCACGCTCCCCGTGAGACCCACATTCCCAACATGTCCACACCACTACATTCGTAGTGCGCCTAATAGATGTTTTACTTCTTACAGTGACTTGTTAAAAATAAATAAAGATATTAAGTGTATCTATGTGATCTAGTAATAGTTGCTGAGCAACCAAGTTCACAAATTTACTAATTTAATGCAGTCGAAAATGTATTTGCAGATAGATATCGAGGTGGATAATTAAAACGCTCTTTTTCAATATTTTGTAAGTGTTTACTTCGGAGATGAGACTTTCCAATAAGACTTACAAATACTAGTCGAAAAACAAAGCTTCTGTCTAATTCTTTTAAAATGACTTTCTTGTCGTGGACTAGACATTAACTAAATAAGATGTTATTACAGACTACTATCCTCGGTAGGGAGTAAAACCTATGTGACAATCACTGGGTAAGCCAATTGCAAAAATGTATGAATACAACGGCAATTTGGGAAAAAGCATTTTTTAAATACATAATAACAATGTCTTACAAAAGTAAAGATATCCGAGACGATAGATAATTCGAAGAAAAAAGTTTGTGTGGCACTAAAAGCTTGACATTTTCAGCGAGGTAGTAAAACTGCTGAACGCAAATCTTCGTACAGTAATAGAAATTGCGGCTATTTCTTGAAGGAAAAGGACACAGATACACATTAAACTGCGTGGAGAAAGTAAACCAGGTGTATCAAGCAGTCCAGAATGATAATTAATTGCACACCGTGGGCTATAACTTAAAGGTAGATACAGTAAGGCAGGAAACATGCTACGCAAGTCACTACCGCAGCAACAGGAAGCATGTCGTTGCGAAATTACTACTTTGCAAATTTAATCACCAACAGATCCCGTTAGCACAGGTGTGGCCTCTATTTCCGGTTACGTAATACTTTACAAATGTCCCTCTTCTTCAAATTATGTAAGAGTTGCAGGCCACAGAACTTGCAGTTGCATGCCAACGTCTGTTTCGTGACGCAGGGCGCAGCCATGAAACGTGAAGCACTTCTAGTAATTTGTTATTCTAGCTTATTTCTCATTACCTAGCAAGTTGCAATCGACCTACATATTTCGAGTCTTTGGTCTCCTGCTTCACTGATGTCCACGACGCTAGTGGAATACGGTATTCGATGTCTGGAAACATATCGTAAAATGAGAATTTCAATGTAGTAACACTAAAGGATGTTGTAATTTACATATTGATTATGGACTTTAAAGTACAGTTCACAAAGTAAAGTTATTTAAAAGACACCAATAGATCCACATTACGAGTCTCATTGGTCCACCTAATTGCGTGTGAATGTAGTTACAAAGGCAGCAGTCTATATCTGAGATTCATAAATGTGATGGTGAGAAGAACTGTCGTCACTCGGGTGTAATTAAACCCATCTACTGCGTCTACCGCACGTCGTTTGTCTGGGCACCATCTGAGTCGACCGTACTTTATTGATTAAACAGCTTGCAACTTTATGCAGCGTTAGCATTTCAGGGTGACTTGAGAAATGATCCCTGCGGTAACTAGGAACATTCGCCTAGTGGTTGTCGATTAACGCAAGACCGAGAAGAGCTGCAACCAAAGGTTACATCATTTCGAGAGACATCTCTGCCGCATTGAACATGCCGAGTAATTAGTTTGCAGAAAAGGATAGACCATGAAACAAATTGTGATTTAACACGATAATCAACATAATTTCCATATAAATTGCTAATTAGCATTGAAAACGCTATTTTAATCGTTAGAATGTCTGTCCTTTCGCAGTGTACGACAAACGGAGAAACAGGCAGACACAGTACTCTGTTCGTTACGAAGCAAGTTGTGTGTGCTTAGCTTCTATGTATGTTAACGAATGAAACGCCCCCCCCCCCCCCCTCCTGGTCTCGATCAATAATTTTTAGCTGTGGCTTTTCAGGGATGGGTTTTAATTCCTGGTTTTACGTTGCTTTTTCTGACGAAGAAGATTTCGGCCTCAAGGGTCAATGCACTATGGATTGTTGATAGACCGTGCGGTACAGTCAGTATTATTTAAGTTTCGTCCATTGTGTATCTACAGCGTAATAGGTAGAAGGTCACAATTTTCCTATTTGTGAATGTACAGAGGGTGGACCAATATATGGAAACACATTGTAGGGAGACGTTTAAAACAGCTTCCAGGCGTCTGGTGATGGACAAATACATGTCCTGTTCGGTTTTCAAGGGAATGTTACACAAATCGCCCTGCAAAATAAAAATAAATAAATAAATAAAATAAAAATTAATGCAAGTTCGGGTAACGATGATGGAGGTGGATAGTGATCGCGCGCCCTTCTCTCCAAAGTAGACCACAGAGATTGGGATGTAGTGAGCGGTGGCCAGGGGAGATGCGATAATTCATCCTCGTGTTCACAAAGCCAGTCCTGGACCATGTGACTGTCGTTTTCGAACACAGCATCACCACTGATAGGCCGGCCGGAGTGGCCGTGCGGTTCTAGGCGCTTCAGTCTGGAACCGCGTGACCGCTGTGGTCGCAGGTTCGAATCCTACCTCGGGCATGGACGTGTGTGATGTCCTTAGGTTAGTTAGGTTTAAGTAGTTCTTAGTTCTAGGGGACTGATGACCTCAGATGTTAAGTCCCATAATGCTCAGAGCCATTTGAACCATGACCATTGATAAGCAAACACTGGACTATGGGGTGGACCTGACCAGCCAAACTGATCACGTAATGCTCGGCGGTAATGCTAACTACCGAAGTACCTATGAGGCCATGGAACATTACAATATGGCCCCTCAAATCATCCCCGATCCTCCGCCATATTTCACCCTTGGAACGTAAACTCAGCCAGAAGTAGGACACAGCGTGAAAGAAGACTCTTCCGATCAAATGACTTTCTTCCGTTGCGCCATAATCCAGGTTTTATGCCTTCGGCACCACGTTTTCCCGTTAAGGACATTTGTATCACTGATGAGTGGTTTTGGAATTCAAGCGCTCTCTGCATTCCCAGCTTATGGAGCTGACAGGGTTCGCAAGTGCGACATTCAGTTCTGCAGTGACGTTTGCAGCTTTTCGTCACAATTCACTTCAACGACCGTCCGCTACGATCACCCGACGCAGCGTTTCGCCGCGTTGTGACTTAGCGAATGATGTTTTACCGCCTTTCCCGTATGCGGTATAAACCTACGATACGGTGCCTCTCAAAACACAAAATACTTCGGATGCTGTGATTGTGGAAGCACACACCGTACGAGTGCTAATAACTTGGCCACGTTCACTCCGACATAATACACACACAAACACACAGAATACTCCGGAATGAGATTTTCACTCTGCAGCGGAGTGTGCGCTGATATCAAACTTCCTGGCAGATTAAAACTGTGTGCCGGACCGAGACTCGAACTCAGGACCTTTGCCTCTCGCGGGCAAGTGCCCTACCAATTGAGCTACCCAAGCACGACTCACGCCCCGTCCTCTCAGCTTTACTTCTGCCAGTACCTCGTCTCCTACCTTCCAAACTTTACGGAAGCTCTCCTGCGAACCTTGCAGAACTATCACTCCTGAAAGAAAGGATATTGCGGAGACATGGCTTACCCACAGCCTGGAGAATGTTTCCAGAATGAGAAATATCCTTTCTTTCAGGAGTGCTAGTTCTGCAAGGTTCGCAGGAGAGTTTCTGTAAAGTTTGGAAGGTAGGAGACGAGGTACCGGCAGAAGTAAAGCTGTGAGGACGGGGCGTGAGTCGCGCTTGGGTAGCTCTGTTGGTAGAGCACTTGCTCACGAAAGGCAAAGGTCCCGTGTTCGAGTCTCGGTCCGGCACACAGTTATAATCTGCCAGGAAGTTTCACACGGAATACTGTTATAACCACGACTTACAAGTACAAAGTACTGAGGAGATTGCACAGATGCCGTTCGTGGTCAAATGCAATAGCGAAACCTGAAGGTTTAGCTAGCAATCCGTTTTTATATTCAAACATGCATTTGTCTCGGTGTTTCCAAAATTTTATCTAACCCCAATATCTAAGACAGTTTCCCAGTCTGAATACCAGAAACAGCTCTCCTGAAGAGTTTTCTTCCGGGACGGTTGAGGAATGGAGCTGCGACTTTAGCCCTTCCGGCTGCATCTGCGGTGGCAACGAAAGCTGCAGTGTGAAGGCCGTGGGACAGGATGTCGTGAGTCAAGAGTGACTTAGCGGCGTTAGCGGATCTGCGGGGGCCCTACGGCAGCCCAGACTGCACAGGTGCGCAGCTGGTGGGCCGCAGCCCGCGCCCTCGCCCAAATACGGCGGCAAAACACCGGCAGGGCGAGCCGAGTCGAGGCGAGGCACTTTCCCTCTCTGCGGCCGCGATGCGTTGCGTCACGCCGCCTGCGGCAGCCGGGTTGACTGCCCCGGGCAGCCACTGACAGCCAAACACTCGCGGACTGTTGTCGGTAGGTCACCACGTTTACGTGTTTCTGTAGTTCCATCTTGTATAAATGGAATGGGACTGCGGCGGGTCAAAGGCCCGAAGAAAATAAATACCGACAGCCGCAATTTTATCAATTATTTTATTGGACTACCACTTACGGCGCCTCAATAGCACCAGCTTCAAGCCTTTATACACATAGCTAGACAAGTCAACCAACGTCCACGCTATTCAAATGGTTCAAATGGCTTTGAGCACTATGGGACTTAACATCTATGGTCATCAGTCCCCTAGAACTTAGAACTACTTAAACCTAACTAACCTAAGGACATCACACAACACCCAGCCATCATGAGGCAGAGAAAATCCCTGGCCCCGCCGGGAATCGAACCCGGGAACCCGGGCGTGGGAACCGAGAACGCTACCGCGCGACCACGAGATGCGGGCTCCACGCTATTAACGGGATCACTAGTTACAGATGGCTTCCGTAGATTTCTGGAACATCTCTGTAGATGTCGTTAGAGATGGGGAGAGTTTACGTCTGCAGAGAAGTTTCGGAAGTCTACGAAGATAGTTGAAACTAGTGATACCTGTAATAGCATGGACGTTTAGATGACTTATCTAATTACGTGTATAGGGGCCTCAAGACCCAATGAGGCGCCGAAATTGGCTGTCCAATAAAATTATTAATAAAATTGCGGCTATCGGTATTTGTTTCCTTCAAGCGTTTACTTACGGAAGACAGAAACCAATTTCAAAATGGCTCTAAGCGACGGGACTTAACATCGGAGGTCATCAGCCCCCTAGACTTACAACTACTTAAACCTAACTAACCTAAGGACATCACACACATCCATGACCGAGGCAGATTCGAACCTCCGATCGTAGCAGCAGCGCGGTTATGGACTGAAGCGCCTAGAACCACTCGGCCACAGCGGCCGGCAAAAACCAATTTCCATCTGCCGTGTTTACACGTCAGGCCTAAATTGAGTTTGGTTGCTCGATCGAAACTTGGTTTTCCAGGAACGCTATCTGTAAATCAGTTTTTTTTAAATTGTTCAAATGGCTTTGAGCACTATGGGACTTAACATCTGAGGTCATTAGTCCCCTATAACTTAGAACTACTTAAACCTAACCAACCTAAGGACACCACACACATCCATGTCCGAGACAGGATTCGAACCTGTGACCGTAGCGGTCGCACAGTTCCAGACTGAAGCGTCTAGAACCACTCGGCCACACCGGCCGGCTGTAAATCATTTGATCCGGTTTCTTCAGTAGATGAAGTGAGGTTAACTATCAGTACTTTCGCTACATTGTTAGCAGAGAGAGAGAGTACGATTTTCATATACTCGTACTACACAATTTTCTGCTTCAGTCACGATTAACAGCAGTCTGTACTTTACTATGAGGGAGATGACTTGTTTGATGGTGTGATAGAAGAAGCAATAGGAGTAGACAGGGAAGAGATGGGCGATCCCGTATGGATCAGAACGTGAAAGAGCTTTTGATGACTTGAGATCAAATAACGGAGAAGGGACAGATAACATTCTATCGGAATTTCTGAAATCATTGGGATAAGAGGCAACAAAACGGCTGTTCTCATTGGTGTACAGAGTGTATGAGAGCTGTGATATATCATCAGACTTTCGGAAAAACATCATTCACACAATTTCAAACATAGCAAGTGCCATCAAGTACGAGAATTATCGCACAATAAGTATGACAATTATCGCACAATCAGTGTAAAGTCTCATGCATCCTAGTAGCTAACAAGAATGATACATAGAAGAATGGGAAAAAAATTAAGGACTGTTAGGTGCTGAGCAGTTTCACTTGGGGAAAGGTAAAGGCGCCACTTCTGACCTTGTGGTTGATATTGGCTTCTCTTCTTGTCTGAACCGCTTATCGTCGACGTTGTTCTTCCATACAATGGCACTCCAGACAAATGGCATCAGGAAAGGCTTCCCAAGACTTGGATTTATATTCGATGTCAAAAAATTCCTCTTTTTCAGAAACGCTTTCCTTGCTATGGCCAGACCGCATTTTATATCCTCTCTACTTCAGTAATGATGAATTATTTTATTACCTGGATAGCAAACGTGCACTACCTTTAATGTCTCATTTTCTAATCTAATTCTCTACGCATCACCTGATTCAACTGTGCTACGTTCCATCACCTATGTTTTACTTTTGTTGATTTTCCTTTTACTACATATTTTCGTTAATCATCTATTACTTCCAACTGCTCTTCCAAGTCCTTTGCAGTCTCTGAGAGAATTACGATGTCATAGTCAAACTTCAAAGTTTTTATTTCTTCTCCATGAACTCTAATTCCCTTTACAAATTTCTCCTTAATTTCCTTCGTGGCTCGTTCAATATACGGGTCGAGTAACAGTGACAGGCTACATCCCTGTATGTGTGCCAGAAATTGGAGCGTACCTCCGCTCAAAATGTTACTAATAGATTTTTTTCATTCAATATATACCACCTACATGTTCTAAAATTGTTGGATGATAACTTAGTGCAGTGTTCTCGGCAGGAGAACAGTTCCTAATATAATCTATTACTCATGTGTGCTGATGACTATAATGACTGGATGGGCAACGAAAGAATTAAACAGAAGAGTAAAGAAAGACCTCTAACTGTCCGGATAACCGAGCACGTTAACAAGTCCCGCCTCAGTTACACGAGTCGCTTGCAGGTTTTCACATGGACATCTTAGGAGGGAGGGGCAGGGGGAAGGGAGGGGGTAACAAGGTGGTGAGAGGAAAGGCATCCGGCCACCCCTCAAATTAAACATGCCAATTCCGTTAATAAGGTATAGGAGAAAGGCGAAAGGAAAACAAAATGGGGGGGGGGGGGGGTGCAATAGGTGTGTGTGTTATCAGTTTAATGGCAATGAGACTTGAACTTAACTGTCGAAAACGGTACAGAAACTGAGAACAGCGCAGGACAGACATGAAAAACAAACAAATGGATGAGCCGGCAGGTTGGCGTGGAATGCATAATGGTGACGACAAGTAAAACGCAATGGAAGTGGACCAGACATGTAAGTAGTATATCTGTGGGCATTCCAGCTCCCTTACTGCAGTGCAAACATCACAGACTGGAAAGAAGGAGAGGCACACAGTAATCAGGCGCAATCCTATTAGTTTTTATTACTCCTGCATACCTAGATTTTGGCTATAAAAAGCTATCTACAGTGCAATTGAGTTACAGTCCAACAAACTCGGGGCAGTTCATGTCACCCTATGATTTTACTGGTGTTTCCTCCTGTCTGTACGCCAGTAAGATCGTATGGTGACATGAACTGCTCCGAGTTTGTTGGACAGTAACTCAAATTCACTGAATGCGGCTATTTATAGCTGAAATCTAGGTATGTAAGAGTATGCAGCTCACTGCTGTGTGCCTCTCCTTCCTTATGCGCTACGATCGCTGTGCACAACAGTTCCTTATGGAATCAAAGTCAATCACAGACAGGGACCCTCGAGCCATGCCCCTATCTAGGACGTCACCATCACGAAGTCACAAGCCACGCCCTCTCTTATCAATGACGTCATTGTCATCAAATGACAATCCCCGCCTCCTTTTAATGATGTCATTACACCGATTCTCTCAGCCCTCCTATGCCCTTCCCTTCCCTCTCCAGCCAACCACAGCGTAGTATGTCAGCGGCCATTTAAATGAAACCGTTAGTCAAAGCGTAATATTTTTGTAGCTATTAAAAAGAAACAGTATTTTAGCTTAATAATAAAAATTTTCTGGGTTTGTGATCGCATTGTCAATATGTAAAACTACCGACGTTTCGGTCCCTGTTGTGACTCTTCAGGGTGTTTTCGTTCAAACAAAAACACCCTGAAGAAGGCCACTTGCAACAGAGACCGAAACGTCGGTAGTTTTATATATTGACAATGCGGTCACAAACGCAGAAAATTTTTATTGAATTTGACAATGGCCGCGGAAGCCTACGTTTATAGCATTTTAGCTATCAAAAAAATTGAACAGCCGGTGTAGCTGTTGTAACGGAACCTATCAAAGGCTTTACTTTACAGAAGTATGAGAAACCTTCAAATTCAACCAGTTTAACGAGTATTTATGATTATAGAAAAGTTATTGTGTATGTTAACAATTATTGCATAACATGTCTCCATAAACAGTCAACCCATTAAAATTATACTGCATAACTGACCCACACAAAAGTTAATATCACTTGATCACTGATACAGCAAATGTCATCATGTAAAAACACTAAGTTCATCGTAATAATTAAAATGAAGTACGAAAAATAGTGGCCAACTTACGTATTTCGGATCTCCTTAAATAAAAATCACCCAGTGAAACCTATTTGTTCACTAGGACCGTATTCACGTAAACAGCCCTATTTTAGACGAAAACCAATGTAATTCTTAATAATTCATGTTATTTACTTATTTATGCAAATTAGAGAAGTCACCTGACAAACTTCTAAAAAACGGCCTTTTTGTAATAAAGAATTATTCTGTCAAGTCAACAAATCTGTCTGTCATTTTAATAACCTGTTAAATTATGTCACTCGATATAAATTAATAACTTTTCTGCACAAATTACGATAACAGATGTACATGTGACTTATAAACTATATCTCTTTTTAGTAGTTCTTTGACAAGGTTATAAATACAAGCAGCAATAAAGGTCGGGAGCGGAGTCTGAATGTCACTTTGGTAAAGTGTATGTGTGTTATTGTTCGAGGTGGATAAACACTGCAAAGAACATGTAAAAGAAGTGCTACTTTGTATTGTGTCATTGTCTTTGGTGGACAGTGGAATTAAATGGCCACCAGAGTAATAAATATTTGAAGTTTAAATATTTGTTGGTTTCGCTCATTATTTATCATCAAAAGCACATCAAAAACACGGGACCTCATCTTTTTACCCCTAGACAACCAGATTTAGAGTCAGCATTAGCATCGAGACACAGCAGCGATCCAGCAAGCAGCATCGATTACCACAATGCATTTTAATGGCGCCAACCTAACATCAAGTGCTAACAAGCTCCGTAAATGTGAGTGAAATAGTGCGATTATAGCAATATCTACGACTAGGCGACCATTATACTGGCAAATTACGTAAGCTTCAATCGAATTGCGTAAAACTGGCGTTACGTTGAAAAAGAAGAAATATTGCAACATTTTCAAATCGGACAGCTATTCCCGTAAATCTTCACCACCCAGTTTAGAGCGACTCGGTGGTGTTTTTCCCACGGACGTAGTACCGGAAATGTCAGTGGCGACGTCAGAGTGAAGCAGAAGCGGTGGCTGGTGGCATCTGGAGCAACGGAGGGCTACGACCCGTGCGTGGCTGCGCCCGGAGGCGTCGTCCGTGGGCGGCGGCAATGCTGACCCCTGCACCCGCCGCGCCAAGCCTCGTTAAGCAATTAGTACGCCGCGACACGTCGCGTCGGGCCCGTGCAGATATCCGTCCCACCGGATTCACTGGGAAATCTGCCGACTACGTACCACAACTTTCGCTCTTGTTTAATAAATTACGCGACGTCTAGGTTAGACGCAGTCTTCATCAGAACACTAAGGGCTCTGAGCACTATGGGACTAAACATCTGTGGTCATCAGTCCCCTAGAACTTAGAACTACTTAAACCTAACTAACCTAAGGACATCACACACATCCATGCCCGGGGCAGGATTCGAACCTGCGATCGTAGCGGTCACGCGGCTCCAGACTGACGCGCCTAGAACCCCACGGCCACACCGGCCGGCAAGGGCTGGCACCTTGACAAGTGCACACGCGTGTTGTAACGGAACATACAAAATGACTAAAGGGATTGCACGGATTTGCTATATTATTTGACATGTTGTCCCAGGACTTTGCACATCTACTTCTACATCCATAATCCGCAAGCCACCTGACGGCGTATGGTGGAGGGTGCTTTGAGTACCTTTATCAATTCTCCCTTCTATTCCAGTCTCGTATCATACGTGGAAAGAAAGATTGTAGGTATGCCTCTGTGTGGGCTCTAATCTCTCCGATTTTATCCTCATGGTCTCTTCGCGAGATATACATAGGTGGGAGCAATATACTGCTTGACTCCCCGGTGAAGGTATGTTCTCGAAACCTCAACAAAAGCCCGTACCGAGCTAATGAGCATCTCTCTTGCAGAGTCTTCCACTGGAGTTTATCTACCATCTCCGTAACGCTTTCGCGATTACTAGATGATCCTGTAACGAAGCGCGCTGCTCTCCGTTAGATCCTCTCTGTCTCTTCTATCAACCCTATCTGGTACGGATCCCACACCGGTGAACAGTTTCAAGCAGTGGGCGAACAAGTGTGCAGTAATCTACTTCCTTTGTTTTCGGACTGCATTTCCTTATGATTCTTCCAATGAATCTCAGTCTGGCATCTGCTTTACCGACGATTAATTTTATATGGTCATTCCATTTTAAATCAATCCTCATGCCTAATCCCAGATAATTTATGGAATTAACTGCTTCTAGTTGCTGACCTGCTATATTGTAGCTAAATGATAAGGGATCTTTCTTTCTATGTATTCGCAGCACATTACACTTGTCTTCACTGAGATTCAATTGCCATTCCCTCCACCATGCGTCAATTCGTTACAGATCCTCCTGCATTTCAGTACAATTTTCCATTGTTACAACCTCTCGATATACTACAGCATCATCCGCACGCTACGGTCGCAGGTTCGAATCCTGCCTCGGGCATGGATGTGTGTGATGTCCTTAGGTTAGTTAGGTTTAAGTAGTTCTAAGTTCTAGGGGACTGATGACCTCAGATGTTTAGTCCCATAGGGCTCAGAACCATTTGAACCATTTGCAGTCGTTGAGGAAGAATGGACTGCCCTTCCTCCACAAACAATCAGAGACCTCACTGGAAGTGTCGCCAGCAGAGTTGAAGCGGCCGTAAAGGCGAAGGGTGGACACTTCCTGTATTAATGGTGGCTGGATACCCTGCAGAGATGGTGTAGTTGTAGCAATACACTCGACGAAAGTTGGATAGCTGTTGTACCGCCTGAACGATGAACAGAGGTCGATGTCCGACCAAGTAAGGGGTTAGGGCGAGTGCAAGAGGTCATCGAACGCGAAGCTCGTGTTTCCGAACGCAGCGATAAGCGCTAAAAGCACTCAGCTCGCCGCCACCTGCGTGACGGGAGCCGGCGAGTCCTCCGAGCTAGCTGTCGTGCTACACGCATCCAGTCCAGCCCCGCCTGGCCACCGGCTCTCCGAACGGGAGCTGGTGCCCTAGAGGCATGGGCGGAGGAAACTGTGGGATGACAGCCAGCAGCCTCGTCAGCAGGCAGCCGCTAGAGATCCGGGCAGCGCTGTCTGGATAACGCGACTTTAGTTCCGGTTTCAGCAATGATGTCGTCGTGGTCTTCCTATCGAAGACTACTTTGATGCAGCTCTCCGCCGTAGCCCGGCCCGTGAGAGTCCCTTCACCTCCGCACAACTACCCCAACCCACACCCACTTGAATCTGCTTCGTATATTCGTGCCTTGTTCTCTGTGATTTCCGTTAGACAGTTACGGCTGATGCAGTTATGCGTCGTCTCTACTGACTGAAAACACTTGAAAGCGTTACTAAGATTGGCAACTTTGAAACTTACTGGCAAATTAAAACTGTGTGCCGGAACGAGACTCGAACTCGGGACCTTTGCCTTTCGCGGGCAAGTGCTCGGTAGCTCAGGTGGTAGAGCACTTGCACGCGAAAGGCAAAGGTCCCGAGTTCGAGTCTCGATCCGGCACACAGTTTTACTCTGCCAGGAAGTTTCATATCAGCGCACACTCCGCTGCAGAGTGAAAATTTCATTCTGATTGGCAACTTTATTTAAATGTTCAGAAATATGAAACTATGCTTTTCACAAGTGGCGTCATAACATCGGAGGTCATCAGTCCCCCAGACTTAGAACTACTTAAACCTAACTAACGTAACGACCTACACATCCATGCCCGAGGCAGGATTCGAGCCTGCGACCGTAGCAGGCGCGCGGTTCCGGGCTGAGGCGCCTAGAACCGCTCGGCCATGGCGGCCGGCTGCTTTTCACAAAACGAACGAGAAAAAAGCAGTATTCTGGGGTTACGAGTTACAGCTGCAATCGATCAGTTCATTCAAAGACCTGGGTGTGACACATTGTAGGGGTATGAAATGGAACGATCACATAGGCTCAGCCGTAGTTATAACAGGTGGCAGATTTCATTTTATCTGCATAATAATAGGGAAATCGATCTACAAAGGAGATTTCTTGCAGATCAATCGTGCCACACAGCCTTGGAAAATTGCTCAGTTGTGTGGTACTTGTACCAAATAGGGCTAACAGGGGATACTGGACGTATATGGAGGAGGGCAGCACGAGTGGTCACAGATTTGTTTGACCCATGGGAGAGTGCCACAGAGATTTAAAGATAATCAACTGGCAGACACCTGAAGATGGACACAAATTATCCCGAGATATTATATGAATGTATGGTGTAAGAGAAATTATATGAATGTGCGACATGTCGGAAAGAACAGACACTACGCATTCATATAATTGGTTAGCCTCGATGGGCAATGAATCTACCACCTTCAGTGCAGATGCACAATTGAGTTCGACCTCCTGTGGGAACCTCAGAGTAGCGAGCATAGATGACACGGACGGAGACTGCGGATAGGTGGTGGTAGGTGGGAATGTGGATCGGCTGAGAGGCGTTCCGAGATAGTACGCGCATTTGCGATAAACACTCTGTCCTGGTGGCGCAGCGCTTAACGAAATGGCCTAGATAGCAGGAGATCCCGCCTTAGAAGTACGGTCTGGCACACATTTTCACTCGTCGCCGCTGATTCCGCATAAAGTTCCGATGCAGCTGATATCATTAGCTCCCTCCCTTTTCTTTCTACGCCCTCCAACTTCAGTTTACATAATATCACGATAAAGCCTACTTACAAAGTTTCAAGAACCGGCTTTAAATAATGACTATTGAGGTATACTACAACCTCCTACGTATAGATCGTGAGGACAAGACTAGATTAATTACATCGTGCACAGAGATATTGAAACTGTCATTCTCTCCAAATTCCATAAATGAATGGAATGTGAAGAAGCGCTGATAACTGGTACAATGGGAAGTGCCCTCTGCCATGCGCTTCGGGGCGGTTTGCAGAGTATATTGTTGTAGAAGTAGATGTACTACAATGGGACGATAGACCCGAATCTTCCACCTTTTTCTTTCAAGCCTTCGTCTCCCTATTACCGGATTAACTATTCCTTGTTGTCATAGGATGCGTCTCGTTACCTAACCCCTTGTGGTGCCATACGCATGTTATTCTCTCAGTTCGTTCCAGTACCTCTTAACGTTATAAACTCCCATTCTGTAGTGGTGTCTATCCTGTAATGAAACGGTTTTAATCTGTAAGAAAGTAAGTTTGGGATCTCTTAAGCAATCACGGTAAATGCTTCGGTGATGGCTGGATGATGCAACGGCTATCATTTCCCAGCTATATTCAACCGCTGTCGACAAGGCTATGTGTAGCAGTATTTCCATCACCATACCGTCTCGGAGCTGCTAAAGCTTTCTTTTATTTCCGTCTATGCTTCTTCGATGTATAGATTGAACAGTAGCGCATCCCTGAAACCCTTTTAATCATCGCATTTCATTTGTAGAACAGGTAACAGTGGAATGCTGTTAACAACAGCTGTACCTCAGCGTGCAAGAACCCGGAACGAGCCTAATGTATTGCAGATTTTAGAGGTGAAGCGATGTTTGCCGGGACGGATCAGTGAACGCGCGTGACCGCTGTCCTTGGATAATGGATTCTGGAGGGAATTCCGTTGGCGCGGTACGTAGGTCGGGACCGGCGCGGAATGCTGTCCTCTCTGCATCAGCTACTAACCTGTCCCAGGCGACACGAGCCAACAGCGGGCGCAAGGGCGCAGCTCCCAGGAGGTTACTCCCGACCGCTCGTCAGGCGTGACAATAACCATCGGTGACCCACCAGGGAGGCACAAAAAGCGCTGTCGTATTGGTCGCTGATGACTCTGATGTCAACAGGGAGGTATTTTCGTTGAAATATACTATTGCTGGTTTTCCGAAAAGCGTTCGACACGGTGCCACACTGCAAACCTGTGGTCGTCAAACTTTTTTTGCACAAGAACCAATACTGACGTTATGGGGCTGCACCTCTGGCCGTATATTTACTGACCTTATTATTCACTAGTAACCTACATAAATACACCACTGACCATTAAAATTGCTACACCACGAGTATGACATGCTACAGACGCTAAATAAAACCGACAGGAAGAAGATGCTGTTGGCGCCGGTGGTGACACCTACAACGTGCTGACATGAGGAAAGTTTCCAACCGATTTCTCAAAAAATGGTTCAAATGACTCTGAGCACTATGGGACTCAACATCTTAGGTCATAAGTCCCCTAGAACTTAGAACTACTTAAACCTAACTAACCTAAGGACATCACACACACCCATGCCCGAGGCAGGATTCGAACCTGCGACCCTAGCAGTCCCGCGGTTCCGATTTCTCATACACAAACAGCAGTTGGCCGGCGTTGCCCGGTGAAACGTTGTTGTGATGCCTCGTGTAAGGAGGATAAATGCCTACCATCACGTTTCCGACTTTGATAAAGGTCGGATTGTAGCCTATCGCGATTGCGGTTTATCGTATCGCGACATTGCTGCTCGCGTTGGTCGAGATCCAATGACTGTTAGCAGAATATGGAATCGGTGGGTTCAGGAGGGTAATACGGTACGCCGTGCTGGAACCCAACGGCCTCGTATCACTAGCAGTCGAGATGACAGGAATCTTATCCGCATGGCTGTAACGGATCGTGCAGCCACGTCTCGATCCCTAGTCAACACATGGGGACGTTTGGAAGACAACAACCATCTGCACGAACAGTTCGATGGCGTTTGCAGCAGCATGGACTATCAGCTCGGAGATCATGGCTGTGGTTACCCCTGACGCTGCATCACAGACAGCAGCGCCTGCGATGGTGTACTCAGCGACGAACCTGGGTGCACCAATGGTAAAACATCATTTTTTCGGATGAATCCAGAGTCTGTTTACAGCATCGTGACGGTCGCATCCGTGTTTGGCGACATCGCGGTGAACGCACATTGGAAGCGTGTATTCGTCACCGCCATATTGGTGAATTACCCGGCGTGATGGTATGGGGTGCCATTGGTTACACGTCTCGGTCACCTCTTGTTCGCATTGACGGCACTTTGAACAGTGGACGTTACATTTCAGATGTGTTACGACCCGTGGCTCTACCCTTCATACGATCCCTGCGAAACGCCACATTTCAGCAGGATAATGCACTACCGCATGGTGCAGGTCCTGTACGGGTCTTTCTGGATACAGAAAATGTTCGACTGGTGCCCTGGCCAGCACATTCTCCAGATCTCTCACCAATTGAAAACGTCTGGTCAATGGTGGCCGAGCAACTGGCTCGTCACAATACGCCAGTCACTACTCTTGATGAACTATGGTATCGTGTTGAAGCTGCCTGGGCAGCTGTACCTGTACGCGCCATCCAAGCTCTGATTGACTCAATGCCCAGGACGTTATTACGGCCAGAGGTGGTTGTTCTGGGTATTGATTTCTCAGGATCTATGCACCCAAATTGCGTGAAAATGCAATCACATGTCAGTTCTAGTATAATATATTCGTCCAATGAATACCCGTTTATCATCTGCATTTCTTCTTGGTGTAGCAATTTTAATGGCCAGAAGTGTAATTACGTCATGAGCCCTCAGCAGACTAGCTGTAGGAATGGCGCGGGAAGCTGGCCGCCAGTCCCCAAGTGGTCTCTGTTTCAGATTGCTGCCATCTTCAGCATACAAGTGCGACCAGTTCTACAATTGCAGCGATTCGAGTTGGTGTCAAATAGCATCAGAACCGACATGGCATCCTCAACATACAACTGTTACCAGTTCTATTGTTCCAGCGACTAGAGTCGCTGTCAAATAGCTTAAGATCCGGCATGGAAGGAATTAACAGACGCTCTGATAGATCGGTATATCCCTCAGGAAAGTGAAACAGAAATGCTGAGGGAACTTAATCGGGATTCTATTTTTGGCAGCTCAGGTGCAGCCAAACAGCATTTTCGCACCAAGCACAAATTTTGCTAAGAGCTGACTAATAGATGCTGCAAGTTTTGCATTTAAAGTTCATAATAGCTGTAGATGTCTTCTACACAAACACTACCATTGAATTGATATTTTTAGCCACGTCACTGATTCATAACTTCGCTAACTGTGGTATTACGCAACTGTGAGACACTCCACAGTCAGTATAGGTATAACTTCATCGGCAACAAAATGGTTCAAATGGTTCTGAGCACTATGGGACTTAACAGCTGAGGTCATCACTCCCCTAGAACTAAGAACTACTTAAACCTAACTAACCTAAAGACATCACACACATCCATACCAGAGGCAGGATTCGAACCTGCGACCGTAGCGGTCACGCGGTTCCAGACTGAAGCGCCTAGAACCGCGCGGCCACTCCGGCAGGGTCATCGGCAACAACTTTGTGCCAGAAACTCTTTCTAATAGGTCACAAAAATGACTGGATATCTCATACCAACACATGGAATCATCAACATACAAGTACGACCAATCCTGTTACTCCAACGATTCGAGTCCTTGTCAAATAGCGTAAGAACCGACATGGAGCGAATTCACAAAGGCTCTGCTAGGTCGGTGGTATGGCCGCTACTAAATGGTATCTCATTAAGAGCGTTTGTAGGGAAAAAAAACTGAGCTCAAAGCCGATGAATCTACATCGGTCGAGCGAGGTGGCACAGTGGATACTATGAGCTGGCGTATGAAAGAAGCAATCCTAGAATTTCTAATCTATCAGGCCTAGTGTTCTAATGGTGAAGTGTGCGCATAAAAACCGAGAAACCGTGGGATCTAAACCCGGTCGACAGATGGTCCAAATTCCATGTTAAACTGTAGGCCCCCTTCCCCCGGGTGTCCTGCGGTAGGTTAGCGACACACAAGTAGTCGAACTGGTGTCCAATTGAAAGGGCTGTACTAGCTCATTGAACCACGTGAAATTGTTTCCGTAAATCTTGTCAGGGTGAAACATTAAAAAAGTGTCAGCCACAATCTCCTCCACTCCTTTATCCAACCGACAGTTCTCTTTGAAACGAGAAGTGGAACTGCAACCTTTGCTTGCTTTCTTCAACCAGTCCGACGACCGTGGGATACTACAGACGTCGAGGTCATTACAGAGGGGCCTCAATCCGGCAAAAGTTTACGTCGTCAACAAATCGTTCTTGCAGTACTTGGCACGAGTCGGCAGAGCTACAGCTACTGAGCCTGGGAGGCATCATCAGGGGTGTCCAGCGGTGAGCGTAAGGCGTGACGGCGGTGGGTGACGCGGCGTGACGGAGGCGGTGGCCGTGGGCCAGCGCGCTGGCCGGCTATTTGCGTGGCGGCCTCGCGTCACACGCAGCCCTGCTGACGTCCGCTCGCGCCGCGGCGTTTCGTACACAATCGGGAAAAAACGCTGACTCTGGTCTCCCTCATTTTCACCGTCGCTTACACCCGCAGGCAAGTGTTTCTCCACCGGCTGGCCCTTTGCTGAGAGAGGTGCCTATCTGCGGCTCGGTAAAAGAACATCTACTGCAGCCTTCCTGTACCGCACGGTAAAGACGCAGGTTAGCTTTCAAGAAAGCAAGTTACAAACGGGTAAAATCGGTGACTCCAGGGGATAGTTTCTCGGATTCCAACAAGGCGCCAGTTGGTGATCTAGAAACAGTGGAACTTTTGCAAATTATATTAAAAACACGCATACAATGGGGGGCACCACGACCGGCAACATAGTTTGATGAAAGGATGAGCGTCACAGAGATGCAGAAAAAATTAAACTGACAGACCCTAGAAGACAGGCGCAAACTATCCCACGAAAATCCACTTACAAAGTTCAAAATCGGCTTTAAGCGAAGAATCTACGAAGGCGGAAGGCAAGAGAATACCACCTAAAACATGACTATACCTAGTATACACCATTGTATTCAATCCAACATCTGAGTTGATCGCTGTTTACCTATTAATTGCTGGCCGGGGTGGCCGAGCGGTCCTAGGCGCTACAGCCTGGAACCGCGCGACCGCTACGGTCGTAGGTTCGAATCCTGCCTCGGGCATGGGTGTGTGTGATGTCCTTAGGTTAGTTAGGTTTAAGTAGTTCTAAGTTCTAGGGGACTGGTGACCTCAGAAGTTAAGTCCCATAGTGCTCAGAGCCAATTGAACCTATTAATTATCCCTGCAGTGTGGTTGATGAAACGTAAACGTAAGCGCCACTCAGAGATTATGTCTTAGACAGACCTGTTCCGACTGGCCGACTACTGGCTTACCAGCGATCTATGAGTATGATCGTGGCCCACACTGATCAGCAGGAAGCCAATCACCCCAGCCGTTATTGCGAGAAGATGAACCGGTGCCGCTGTTTCTTTATTCAAGTATCTCCTCATTTGGCCTCACTAGGCTAAGCGGACCCCGTTCCAAATGTTATTATCCTTGGAAACAATCTGAGGAGGTACAGTGAAACGAATCCAAGTCCTTCAACAAGGAAAGCAGAGACGCTAGCCCTTTGGCTACCGGGGCGATCAGTGTGGCTGACAATAAGGTAAACCTGTCTTCAATCTTATGCTGGTTTGAACACCATGGTTCTTTGCTAGGCGAGATGCTATGCCCTCATCTTCCTCTGTTCGAAAGAGCTGGCGCAGCGGTTAGCACACTCCACTCATATTCGGGAGGACAACGGTTCAAATCACAGTCAGGCCATCCGGATTTAAGTCTTCTGAGACTTCTCTAAATCTCCCCAGACAAATGCCAGAGTGGCTCCTTTGAAAAGGCACTGCCAATTTTTTTCCTAATCCTTTCGTTATCCGAATGGTTCAAATGACTCTGAGCACTATGGGACTTAACATCTGTGGTCATCAGTCCCCTAGAACCTAGAACTACCTAAACCTAACTAACCTAAGGACATCACACACAGCCATGCCCGAGGCAGGATTCGAACCTGTGACCGTAGCGGTCGCGCGGTTCCAGATTGAAGCGCCTAGAACCACACGGCCACACTAATTATCCGAGGTTGAGCTCCAGTGCCCACGCTCTCGATGGAGCGTTAAATTCTAAACATCCTCTCTTTGTCTTTCTCCGATCTTTGACCTGACTCAACAAGCCGAGGTGAGAGGTGATGGTGGTGTGGTGGTAGGTGCACGGGGAGGGGGGGGGGCGGAGGAGAGCTCCTGTTCAACGCAGTTTATTGATATCTGAATAATTACCAAAGCTAAAAGAAACGATAAGGTATCTGGAACCGACTGAGGGTGAAACCCTGAACCTCCGTATCTTCGTGTTTGTTATCTGACACTTAGCTACTTAGACACCAGTTACTGAAAATAAATTCATGTAGAAGAACGGAAGGACGAAGGAAGACAGGACTATAACACCTCGTTGAATTCTGCGACGATAGAGACAACATAACAGCTTAGGTTGCTGACGGAAGCGGCCCTATTTTTCATGGGGGTACGCGGTTTTAGTCGTCAGAACAGGAGCCCACTGACTTACACTATATCATCGTGCTCGTTGATGATGATAACCGTAGTTTATCCACTGCCTCCATTGTCTCTCACGACCTTCGCATACCCCCAGCTCCGTTCCAATGTCCGGCGTTAAATTCCAAACCGTTCGGCATTGTCTTTTGGAGTGAGGACACAAGACACTGTTGATTGTCGCCCTTTCATCGGAAAAGGACGATGAGCTCGTCCCCTCCGCCGCCCCCGCTACCCCGCCCCCCACACACACAATGAGGCGCGTTCGCGCGCTCTCGCACGCACGCATGCACACACACACACACACACACACACACACACACACACGTCCTCTTTGTTATGAGTTGGCTACCCGCTGGCACGAAGCCTATTTTCTTTCTTTACTGACACTCTTTCATGACGAAACGAACGCTTCATTACACCCTACAATCACACATTATATCTTACAACGTTACGCCAAAGTCCTCCCAGAAAACCGAATATTTTGCGTTCAGTCGAATGTTGTGCACCATACTGTAATCCACATATTCATAACTGTTATCGGTGTGTTGTTCATCGTTACAATGAATCCACAACTGTCTTCATCAAAATTTAATTTCAGTACCAGGACTTTCACAAAACGTGAATTCCCCTAATATGTTACACAAGTTTCGAGAATCCGAAACATGTTTCTCTACGTAAGGTGCCAAATATTTTACTGTGTGGTCAATATTACTAAATGTTATGTCTACAAAGGGAATGAACCCATTTTTTCTCCAAGTAAACAATCTAAATTTTAGCCCCGATTGAAACCTAACATAGAGAGTACTTAAGCGATACTTTGTTTGGAAATATTTGGAATGAGAGTCTTCGCAATAACTGATCGAATATGCCCTTAATCTGAAGTACCTACTTGGCAACGCAGTTTCACGAAAGAAACCAAGTAAGCGCAGGATAATGAATTGGAAAATGCATTACATAGGCAAATTTGCTTTTCGATGCTAGCAAAATTCCATTTCTGTTAGCGAAAATTTCACTGTGAACATCAGAAAAACACTGAACAGGCACAACAATCTACTGAAAGAGAAAAAGTAACATTAATATTTTTTTCACATTAATAAAGATTACGAAACTTGACCGTATAGTAAAATACTTGCGTTACTGACATGTTACAGACCTTGTATGTGCACTGACTTGAAATAAAAGGGTCGATGAGGTTGAAATCAATGACGATTCAGTGTGTGATGTCCTTAGGTTAGTTAGGTTTAAGTAGTTCTAAGTTCTAGGGGACTGATGACCTCAGAAGTTAAGTCCCATAGTGCTCAGAGCCATTTGAACCATTTTTTTTTATGATCCACAACGCCCCGGGAGTAGACAACATTCCATTAGAACTACTGACAGCCTTGGGAGAGCCAGTGCTGACAAAACTCTACCGTGACCAAGATGTATGAAACAGGCGAAATACCCTCAGACTACAAGAATATAATAATTCCAATCCCAGAGTAAGCGGGTGTTGACAGATATGAAAATTACCGAACTATCAGTTTAATAAGTCACAGCTGCAAAATACTAACACGAATTCTTTACAGACCAATGGAAAAACTGGTAGAAGCCGACCTCGGGGAAGATCAGTTCGGACTCCGTAGAAATATTGGAACACGCGAGGCAATACTGACCCTACGACTAATCTTAGAAGATAGAGTAAGGAAAGGCAAACCTACGTTTCTAGCATTTGTAGACTTAGAGTAAGCTTTTCGCAATGTTGACTGGAATACTCTCTTTCAAATTCTGAAGGTGGCAGGGATAAAATACAGGGAGCGAAAGGCTATTTACAATTTGTACAGAAACCAGATGACAGTTATAAGAGTCGAGGGACATGAAAGGGAAGCAGTGGTTGGGAAGGGAATGAGACAGGGTTGTAGCCTCTCCCCGATGTTATTGAGCAAGCAGTAAAGTAAACAAAAGAAAAATTCGGAGTAGGTGTTAAAATCCACAGAGAAGAAATAAAAACTTTGAGGTTCGCCGATGACATTGTAATTCTGTCAGAGACAGCATAGGTCTTGGAAGAGCAGTTGAACGGAATGGACAGTGTCTTGAGGATATAAGATGAATATCAACAAAAGGAAAACGAGGATAATGAAATGTAGTCGAATTAAGTCGGGTGATGCTGAGGGAATTAGATTAGGAAATTAGACTCTTAAAGTAGTAAAGGAGTTTTGCTATTTGGGGAGCACAATAACTCATGATGGTCGAAGTAGAGAGGATATAAAGTGTAGACTGGCAATGGCAAGGAAAGCGTTTCTGAAGAAGAGAAATTTGTTAACATCGAGTGTAGATTTAAGTGTCAGGAAGTCGTTTCTGAAAGTATATGTATGGAGTGTAGCCATGTATGGAAGTGAAACGTGGACGATAAATAGTTTAGACAAGAAGAGAATAGAAGCTTTCGAAATGTGGTGCTACAGAAGAATGCTGAAGATTAGGTACTGAATAGAATTGGGGAGAAGAGGAGCTTGTGGCACAACTTGACTAGAAGAAGGGATCGGTTGGTAGGACATGTTCTGAGGCATCAAGGGATCACCAATTTAGTATTGGAGGGCAGCGTGGAGGGTAAAAATCGTAGAGGGAGACCAAGAGATGAATACACTAAGCAGATTCAGAAGGATGTAGGTTGCAGTAGGTACTGGGAGATGAAGAAGCTTGCTCAGGATAGAGTACCATGGAGAGCTGCATCAAACCAGTCTCAGGACTGAAGACCACCACCACAACAACAACAACGATGTTTATAATCGTCACAAAAGCAAAGTGTTCCAATTTCGTGCCTTTTTCTCAAAGTGAGAAAGCTGAAATTTTGATAATGTGTATTCTACCAGCACGTTAATTGGCGACCACACGAATTACACAGTAAAAAGGGGATAGGTAGGCCCTGGAGCGAGTAATGAAAGGACAAGGCGCGACTGCTGGCCGGAGTGGAGAGACACCGGTGTGTCCAAAGGCTGTCGCGAGCGTGAATCAGGTGTGAGTCAGGCGCCGCGTTATGCAAACGCTGCATTCCTGCTGGGGGTCAGCCACCGGGGCTGGCGCGGCAGGACGCGGCCAGTGTCACGGCGAAGATCGCCCCTCTATCGAGCCGTGATTCACTCCACACCGCACTGCGCCACAAAGAAAACGTCCGTGAGGACAGTGTTTCACAAACAGAGCTAGCAGCGTAGACGAAGGGCGGCCAGGAGGAGTAAATATAGAAAGGCGTGGAGGTTTAGGGTTTAACGTCCCGTCGACGACGACGTCGTTAGAGACGGAACACGAGATCGAATTGAGGAAGGAAGGGGAGGGATGTTGGTCATTTCCAAAGCAGCAACACCGGCATCTGCCTTAAGCAATTTATGGAAACCACGGAAAAGTCGAATTTGGGTAGCAAATCGCCGAGCTGCCAAATGCATGTCTGGCGGCTTCTCCAATGCTCACTCCCGTGAGTGAGTTCAGGTAATACTTGGCAAAGCGTGAGACCAAAAAGCTACTGGAACAAAGGGCAGTCTACAACATTCGAGCCGGCTGCTGTGGCCGAGCGGTTCTCGGTACTTCAGTCCGGAACCGTGCTGCTGCTACGGTCGGAAGTTCGCAGGTTCGAATTCTGCCTCGGGCATGGATGTATGTGATGTCCTTAGGTTAGTTAGGTTTAAGTAGTTCTAAGTCTAGGGGACAGATGACCTCAGATTTTAAGTCCCATACTGCTTAGAGCCATTTGAACCAACATTCGAGAGAACCAAGCAGGAGTAATAAAAATGTAAAATCAGGAGAGAAGAATCTCGCTCAGCTATTTAACCTCTTCACCTAAAAAGGCAGTAGAAGAAGTGAAACGTAATTTCAGTACAGGAGTTAATTTGGTAAGCGGAGCAAATACGCAATTTAAATATCGTTTACGGCACAGCATGTTAGTTGGAGGAGCACTCCGTCTTCAGGCCACGAATGGCCTACCGGGACCATCCGACCGCCGTGTCATCCTCAGGGGAGGATGCGGATAGGAGGGGCGTGGGGTCAGCACACCGCTCTCCCGGTCGTTATGATGGTATTCTTGGCGAAGCCGCTACTATTCGGTCGAGTAGCTCCTCAATTGGCATCACGAGGCTGAGTGCACCCCGAAAAATGGCAACAGAGCATGGCGGCCTGGATGGTCACCCATCTAAGTGCCGACCACGCCCGAATGTAGTAGACGCACTACAGTTTTTTGGCTTTTTAACTGTAAACAAAGCACAAATGAAATTAAATCAAATCGTAAGCCAAGGAAATAGCGGCTTATCAAACAAAAAAAGGTTGGAGAAATGTAGACGAAGTGTTGGAGGAAGTTTGTAACCTGAGATGCGAGATTACACAAGATAATGAAATTGAGGAAAATGTCAGCAGATTACAGCAGGCAAAGGACTCTCTCTTTTAAAGCGTAGTGTTAAATATAGATACAGAAATGTTAATAGTAGGAAAGTCACTGCACAACACAGCGAAGCGTTCGTGAATACTTGAAGGGGCGTAGTGATCTGAAGAGAGAATACAGGGCAGAATTCGACCTAGGAGTGTGATAAATTTTTTTTTTTTTTAAATGTTCAAATGTGTGTGAAATCTTATGGGACTTAACAGCTAATACCATCAGTCCCTAAGCTTACGCACTAATTAACCTAAATTATCCTAAGGACGAACACACACACCCATGCCCGAGGGAGGACTCGAACCTCCGCCGGGACCAGCCACACAGTCCATGACTGCAGCGCCTTAGGAGTGTGCGAAACTAGATGCAATCGAATGGCGTTATGAATTTACATGAAAAGGACAAACTGGTGGATTTTAAATGAATAACTGATTGCATCAGGCGCTAAGAACCTCGTAAATGGGAGGGCCACAACATATCCACAAGCAATCTTTCTTTCCAGACGTATTTATAGTACTTGCGATTCTTCTGCTGCTTTTCCTGTACCTGCTGTGTGATATCCATTCCGAATTTACACGACAGCACAGCATTTTAAACGTGCTTTTCTTTCTTTACTATTTCTTGCGTCTTCTTTTTTCATGCGCAGTTTACGTTTTTGTTCCAAGAGACGCTGTTATCGTTGACACAAACGGCATCGAAAGAGCTGAACCTAACTCCTAAGCTGGCCAACACTGCTAGTGGGTCACGCGCTTACAAAGGAGATGAGGTCAAGTACGCGTATAAACAGAGTGCATAGAGCGGACGTATCGGCAAACACCGCTGCCGCGGTCACGTGGAGACGTTTGCGAATAACTGTACGGGGCGGCGTGGCGCGGCGTGCGGCGACCGGCAACCGCCCACCGCACAACAGGTTGCAGCGAGCCCGGAGCCCGCTATCGGTGACCTTTATCTCCACAAGCCGTCCATGCGCTTGAAAGGCCACTCCCAGCACCTGCGCCCATACGAGAGAATGCCTGTCCGCTCCACGACACGAGCAACAAACGAACCGCGAATTTAAGCCAGGTGACCCCGTGCCTTCCCGCGTTCACAACGACAATGCCATTCATTGTAAATTCCCAGCGAAAAGTGAACACTGCACTGGTATTCGGATGGTGGCGAAATTCCAAGACCCTGCTTGTTCACAGTCTACTATGTATAGCGAGTTTTCCCAAGATCACTTCAAACAAAATACAGGATGGTATCATCAGTCCAACCATTGCCACAACGATCTCAATATCTTTTACCTGACAACTATCAATAAATATCAAAGCAAGGCTCCGCGTTCTGATCGGCCAATCGGAGCCGACCGACCGCCGTGTCATCTTCCGCCAACGGTGTCATTGGATGAAATATGGAGGCTCTCAGCACTATGGGACTTAACTGCTGAGCGGTTCCAGACTGTAGCGCCTAGAACCGCTTTGCCACTCCGGCCGGCCAATAAGGAGGGGCGTGGGGTCAGCACAAGGCTCTCCCGACCATTGCTGGCTTTCTTGACCTCGTAGCCGTTACTTCTCACTGAAGTAACTCCTCAGCTGACATCGCGAGCCTGAATACACCCCGTTCCAGTCCTCACATCACGAAAAAAGTCCATGACGGTACCGGAAATCGAACCCAGATCCTCCGCATACCAGCCATACACGCTGACCACTGGGCCTCTGAGACAGTAAATGGGCAGCATAGTCATTGTTTGTGGCGCCAGAAGCTGCCAGTACTCTTACGTTCACAATAACTTCCTGCATTTCGCTACGAACTACCATCTATAGTTAAGTTCCGCGAGCAATCTTTTCCCGATGCAATATGTTGGTTGCGTCTTTTGGCAATGTATGCTCTCGGAATGTTAACAGTAAACTATACCGTGATAAACAACGCCTATCCTGTAGTATCTGCCACAGGACTTTGAAGAGCATCAATACGACGCGTTCGTGCTTGTTAACTGAAAAGTGTGGGGAAACGTGCTGCTGTCCTTCGGATTTTCTCTGTTTCCTCTATCACTCCAATCTGGTAAGAAACCCGGACTGACGAGCAATACTCAAGTACAGGCCCACCGGACGTTTTGTAAGCTATCTCCTACACATTTTGAGCTGGGGTGCCAAAGTGTTCAGTTTTTTACCGAACTGTTCGGTATTTCATCCCGTGTTCGGAGTTCGGTAGCGAAGTATGAGGAGTTCGGTAATTTAAGAATTCCATTGATATCAGTGATTTCGATAGTTTGTACGCAGCAATCTGTATTCTAAATAAAACTTGGGAACAATCACAATGTCAAGCATCTACATCCACAAAATAGTTTTCTGGGAAACGTTATTTTTAACCGAGAAGAAACGCCTAACATTAAAAATAATTATTCAAAGGGTAATGCAGCTATGCCTGAGTATAAAGACACTTCAGTCACGTGAATCATTTATGGCCTGACGCTGGAAACAAAATGCTTGTCGTTAAGGTAAAAACAGAATTATGCAGTCGGTGTAATTTGAAGTTGGCAACATGCAATGAATTTTACCAAAAAATTATAGGTGACAAAAAATTCTGAAAGCTGTATCCAGCAATAACAAATATAATTTTTACTGTTTACTAATTGTTTTATTATGTTCACCCTCAGGTCAGCAAAACCTTTCGCCAGGAAAAGTTCGGTAATTTTGTCAACTTAATCTGGTAACCCTGATCCTGACCATCAGTCTGGTATCTACGTTTGCTGTGACTGTTTTTTGCTTAGTTGTTTCACTTAAAATCGCTCCTCACATTTGCTCATACATATATCATGTGTGTGTTTTGTTATATCCCATATCACAACCTTCGGTTAGCTCGAAGTTACTTTTACGTCTGATAAAATTTCGCGATTAAGTACAACAGAAATGACGAATAACATGCTGTGTTCTATTTGTTATGAAATCATCAGTCGGTCACAGGTTTAATGTGTTACAGTCACAATGCATACATTACATCGAAGTAATTAAATCATTCGATCCTTTGTTTTCGAATCACTAATAAAAATGCAACAGAATACTTATCAGAGCAGAACAAATGCGTAACAAATCCGTCTATCGAAAGTCTTTTGAGTTAATTCCGAGCGCTGAAGAAAGGCGTGACAGACAGCAACGGTTCATCGTACACAGTAAACAAAGGCATTGTTTCTCGAGCGTGTGTGTGCCCCGTGAGTCAAACGAGTGGTGGTTTATTTTTATCTCGATACGGTAGACGTAGCACCTCTCAGATCCTTGCCCTCTGTTTTTGAAGGTGCACTTAGGGCTGCTTTATCTGTCACTTGCTGTATCAATAACCTCGTATCACGCGTGCGTGCGTGTCGGCATCCGGTGTTATCTAGGAGAATCCTCCGTAACGGTCCTGGGTGGTAGCCGATTATGCTTACGGAATGGGAAAGACACTTCTAACGGACTAGTACTTTCAATCTAATGTAACCGCACATCAGAGCAACCGGAACGGTGGTCCGCGCTTCACAGTCTCTACGTTACTAGAATCGATCTCAGTGTCCAGCTTATGTTGTAAGGTAGGTTTACCGTACGTCCATCATAAAAAAAGAGAACAGTGCATATAAAAAGAGGACATAACTTCTCGAAACAATATTGCCGTTGACAATTTAAAAATAAGCCATTTAGAACCACCCTAAACTAAAACAATGACTTTCCGTGGTTATTTTGAGACTAAATATGCAGTACCTTGACAGTTTATTCATCATCAGTAAACTCAATTATCTCATTGTTGTCTTTTTCACTATTATGCCAAGATTATTTGTAGGATGAATACATCCCCCTTAACACTTTTTTGACGTTCAAGACAATCACAAAAAATGTGCAGCCACTGTAGCAGCAGGATGAAGTCAGCCCGCCAAATCGTAGTTTACTCACAACAGTATACTAATAAACACAAAAATGGCTACCTGATGCGCTTTCATAATTAGCGTTTCCAAGTCGCGTGCATTAGCTGCAAGAGCAACCGTCAAAGGTGGTTTCCTGCACTACTGGCCATTAAAATTGCTACAGCACGAAGATGACGTGCTAAACATGGGAAATTTATCCCACAGGAAGAAGATACTGTGATATGCAAATGATTAGCTTTTCAGAGCATTCACACAAGGTTGGCGCCGGTGGCGACACCTACAGCGTGCTGACATGAGGAAACTTTCCAACCGATTTCTCATACACAAACAGCAGGTCACCGGCGTTGCCTGGTGAAACGTTGTTGTGATGCCTCATGTAAGGAGGATAAATGCCTACCATCACGTTTCCGACTTTGATAAAGGTCGGATTGTAACCTATCGCGATTGCGGTTTATCATATCGCGACATAGCTGCACGCGTTGGTCGAGATCGAATGACTGTTAGCAGAATATGGAATCGGTGGGTTCAGGTGGGTAATACGGAACGCCGTGCTGGATCCCAACGGCCTCGTATCACTGGCAGTCGAGATGACAGGCATCTTATCCGCGTGGCTGTAACGGATCGTGCAGCCGCGTCTCAATCCCTGAATCAACAGATGGGGACGTTAGCAAGACAACAACCATCTGCACGAAGAGTTCAATGACGTTTGCAGCAGCATAGACTATCAGCTCGGAGACCATGGCTGCGGTTACCCTTGACGCTGCATCGCAGACAGGAGCGCCTGCGATGGTGTACTCAACGACGAACCTGGGTGCACGAATGGAAAAACATCATTTTTTCGGATGAATGCAGGTTCTGTTTACAGCATCATGATGGTCACATCCGTGTTTGGCGACATCGCGTTGGACGCACATTGGAAGCGTGTATTCGTCATCGCCATACTGGCGAATTACCCGGCGTGATTGTATGAGGTGCCATTGGTTTCACGTCTCGGTCACCTCTTGTTCGCATTGACGGCACTTTGAACAGTGGACGTTACATTTCAGATGTGTTACGACCCGTGGCTCTACCTTTCATTCGATCCCTGCGAAACCCTACATTCGGCAGGATATTGCACTACCGCATGTTGCAGGTCCTGTACGGGTCTTTCTGGATAAAGAAAATGTTCGACTGCTGCCCTGGCCAGCACATTCTCCACATCTCTCACCAATTGAAAACGTCTGGTCAATGGTGGCCGAGCAACTGGCTCGTCACAATACGCCAGTCACTACTCTTGATGAACTGTGCTATCGTGTTGAAGCTGCATGGGTAGCTGTACCTGTACACGACATCCAAGCTCTGTTTGACTCAATGCCCAGGCGTATCAAGGCCATTATTACGGCCAGAGGTGGTTGTTCTGGGTACTGATTGCTCAGGATCTATGCACCCAAATTGCGTAAAAATGTAATCACATGTCAGTCCTAGTATAATATATTTGTCCAATGAATACCCGTTTATCATCTGCATTTTTTTCTCGGTGTAGCAATTTTAATGGCCAGTAGTGTCGATATGTTCTCACTCGGAGACAACATGCAAGACAAAAAGAGCACGAAATTGCTGATTTGCTTTTAAATATTTGTTTCTGCACAACGCAGGTCTTGGTGCCATAATAGTAAGTTTATCTACAACAGAAAAGGTGAATAACTAAAAACTCGAGAAGTTTTGTCAGCAGCGAATTACTGAATTCACACAAATTCGCAGAAAGATATCTGGCACTTTTTTTAATATTTCTGTTTTAGTCATCAATCTTTTGGCAGATTTGATGCGGCCCGCCACGTATTCCTCTCCTGTGCCAATTTTTTCATCTCAGCTACATCCTCAATTATTTGCTGGATGTATTACAATCTCTGGCTTCCTCTACAGTTTTTACTCTCTACAGCTCCTTGTTGTGTGATGGAAGTTGTTCGCTGATATCTTAACAGATGTCCTATCATTCTAATACCACAAAGTACTAAATAATTGCCAAAAGTACGAAGTTGGGTCAACGGGGTAAAGAAGGATATACATGTAACAAGCTTTTAAATAATTTTTAAAAAGTCATAAATACTTCACCCAACTCAAATATTTAAATTCCTCCTTGTATTTCGAAATCGCCTATGTCACAAATAATTGTGTGCGGCTCAGTGGTCAATTCGGCGACTCGCCTGTCCCTAATCTCCCTGTTAACCTTCTGGGGAAAGGGAACCTACAGTTTAACACTGGAAGCTAATCACGTGTCGTTCCTGGGCTCAAATCGTTGAAGGCTAGCTTAAACGCAGACTAAAATTTTCCTGGATTCGACCCCACGACCTCTCGGTTTCCAGGGAAGTGCTTTATCGATAGACCGCCAGGCCCGACATCATCCGGGCTGAAAATCAGTATATGAGACGCCTGCCAGCGGAGAAAACGGAAGAGGTAGAAAGAAACAGTCGGCCATGGCTCTGCCCAAACATAGATCCCAGTCATGCATTAGATGAGATGATGGAAATACCCGCACAGATTTTGTCCAATTACGTCCATAAGTACATGCAATTTATAACTCAAGCTCTGAGGTTAATTTAAACGCCGCGACGCGACGCTAGGCACAGTCCTATTCGAGGTGGGATACTTTTAGCTAAATCCGACCATCGAAACGCGATGTAACTCGATATTTGTCACGCAAACAAATCACAGGATATCGAACCGCAGAGCCCAAGAGTAATAATGTGAGACCCATTTTTTTCACGTCATTTCTCTACTCCCGAACCTTGCCTTTCTCAGGAAACGCTCTTACTGGCTGCGCTACCACTTCTTTTTTCTTGTTATTTTTTACTTTTCACCATCCGCTGAACCATTAGAAATTTTCAGTGGTGTTAATAGTGAGCTGTACGTAAATTTAATCTGAGGAGAGGTGGTCCACTGCAGGTAGATGTACAGTACTCCCCTGGACACCCACTGGCGGCAGACTTTCTCCGCGGTTTTGCCGGCGACCGACAGGTGCCCGGCGCTATGCGGCGCTTTATGACTTCCGCGGACCCGCCAGTGAAAGCAGACCGACGACACGCGACGTCGCGGCTTCCTGCAAGCACAGCACGTGTCCTCTTGTAGAGCTACGTACTTCACCCGTACGCACTATATGGTGACGCGAAGGGCGCTGTTACCTCATAGTGACGTCACGGCGTGTTTGTATAGCGAGCAGACGCTTTCGCTAGGTTCAGTACCCACAATACCCGATCACGCTTGGATGAAGTGGAATGTAGGAAGGAATATTACGGTTTAACGTCCCGTCGACGACGTGGTCATTAGGGACGGAACACTTGCTCGGATTGGGAAGGGTGTGAAAGATAAGACGGCTGTGTCACTTACAAAAGAATCTTTGCAGCATTTCCCTTAAGGGGTGTAGGACGTCAAACGGGCAGACTTGGAGAAGGAGAGGCACCACAGGACATTTTGTTTTCTACTGTCTATACTTTTACAAATAAATCCATAAAACTTTGTCAGCATGACCAGGAAGGATTCATGATCCACACTCATAGCAGTGGAAGTGCAAAAACATAACAAAATAATTTTTTTTTAGATATGAAATTTCATCATTTTTTCACTTACTGTTGGCTGGATTTGTTGCTATAGGTACATTTTTCTTCACAAGTAAGAGAGATTCTTAGATGAATTTTACACAGCATACAAACCATACTTACAGGTGTATAAAACTCTAGAATTTTCTAAATCTATAAAAACTGCGGTAAAAATTGAAATAATTCACTACAAAATTTGATTTTTTTTCTAAACCTAAAGTTTAAAACGTAACAGCTCATTCATTTATTCATAAATTAAATAGATTCTAGAGTTTCAGACACCTGTATGTATGGTTTGTACGCTGTGCAAAATTCATCGAACAGTCTCTGTTACTTATGAAGAAAAGTGTACCTATAGCAACAAATGCAGCCAATAGTAAGTGAAAAAAATGATGAAATTTCACAAGTAAAAAAATTATTTTGTTATGTTTTAGAACTTCCGCTGCTACAAGTGTGAACCCTGAATCCTTCCTGGTCATGCTGACAAAGTTTTATGAATTTACTTGTAAAAGTATAGACAGTGGAAATTAAAATGTCCTGTGGTGCCTCTCCTACTCCAAGTCGGCCCGTTTGACGTCCTACCCCCCCTAATAAATGTAGTGAATCCACCAAAAAATCTAAATCTGGAAGGACGGACGAGTTTTTGAACCGTAGTTCCGAATGTGTGTACTGTGTGTTAATGCTGTGCCACCTTACTAGAAGGGTGGAACTGAGGAGACGGCAAAAATACAGGGTGGTCTACGAAACGCGGACATCGTGAAATTTCCACATACCGAAAAATAATTTCATTAATCTATAGCAGGTACGGGGGCATTTTTTTGTTGTACGGCTAACACTTGTGATGTTTTCATTGACCGAAATATAAAACTACTTTGATTGCAGGAAGTATTTTTTTACCGTCACTCGACATCTCACGAAAAGATGAATACGCTGATCCATTTGGCAACGCTCATAGTGAAATTATTCACAAAAATAAAATACTGGCAAATATTCAAATGTGTGTGAAATCTTATGGGACTTAACTGCTAAGGTCATCAGTCCCTAAGCTTACACACTACTTAACCTAAATTATCCTAAGTACAAACACACACACCCATGCCCGAGGGAGGACTCGAACCTCCGCCGGGACCAGCCGCACAGTCCATGAGTGCAGCGCATCAGACCGCTCGGCTAATCCCGCGCGGCAAATACTGCCAATTGAACTAAACATTAAGTAGAAATACACTGATGCGGCTCAGTTTTTTAGTCGTATTAAGAGAAGTAGAAACGAACAGCGTCACATTCAGGATATCTTCCAGATTTTTGTTCTTGCGAGAAGAGTATTAACGTGTGCTGTACCACTACACTCTTGTCTTCGTGAGCTACGCAATGCCGCTGAAAAATACTGAGCTCCATTAAAAACACTACATTTACTCTTAGATTTTAGCAAATAATAGCATTTCAAATGTTAACCGTGCAACGAACTACTTGCCGCCTCTTTACATGCTACAGTTTGGCGGAAACCGTACTCCGATATCTGCAGCCATGACGGGAATTTTCAGGTATGCGCTTTACAGGAGCGTATGTTCCATGGATGAGAGGGAATCACCAAATCAGAAGAAAGCCAGATGTAATATCACGAGTCTGTCGTTCTTGGAGAAAAAGGGCTGAAGATTGTGTGTGCATGGGTGGTAACCGATTGAACACTTGCTGCATTTCGGGGTAGATGGATATCATAGGACAGAATGGCCATATCTCAACAAGATTTGGCTCAAAACATGTACAAGGTGTCCCACCTACCTCCGCCACCTCACGTATTTCCGAAAAAAAAAAGTGAAATACAACTGGCCAGAGATGGGCCCATGTAAGACACTCACACAATGGGCAGATATGCACAATACATAAACGAAGACAAACATCACCTTCAAGCACAAAGTTACTTTTTTTAGTGACATGCGTATGTTTTTTCTACGGAAATGAAAACCAGAGATACAGTTAGTGACGGAAGTCTTGTTTTCATTGGTCTTAACCTCATACGTCTGAAATATGTAGACTTTACAGCAGGGGTGTCCAGCCTGCGGGCCGCATGCGGCGCAAAGGAAGTATCAATGATGTCCAAGAAACGAGAACCTATTACGTGATCTTAAAAAAAATTCCATAAAATTTCTTTTATGTTAAGTTACGATAAACTGAATATTTTCAATCTGAAACTCCCGCCTCTCGATGCATTCTCTCATTCATCTATTCCGGTTTTTTTCTCCTCGATGGTTATTGTAAGTGCTAAATATATTATGTGCGGCCCAGAAGTAATAGTCTTCTTCAAAAGTAACCCTGGAGAGCTGAAAGGCTGGACGACGCTGTTTTAAAATCTGACAACGCTGCCACAGTTTCTGCAGTATTGCGCGGAGCATGGGTTTCCTAGAGCAGGCTTGAGGACAGTGTAGGCAACACGCATTACGGAATAACAGCATTGCGGCAAAACCGTGTCCATTATTTAAAGTCTTCAGTATTCAAGAAGACATACGACTTAGAGCAGTGAAACCAAGTCTGTCATCACTAATTGCACGTCTGGTTTTTATTTCGGTAGAAAAAATATACATGTGACCTTACGCCATTTAAAACAAAAGGTAACCCAGTGTTGGAAGTGATGTTTGTTTCCTTGTAGGGATTGTACAATCCAGCCCGTTGTGTTAGCACCTGACATACGTGGACACCTGGCCAATTGCATTTTTCACATTTTGTTTCATTTCAGAAATACATAGGGTAACAAAGTTAGGCGGGGCACTGTGTATGTAAGAAGGTATTTTTAGTTTAGTTCAATACCGTAGCTTGTAAGAAAGTGGGTCAATTCTTTTGAACACGATTGCATTTGAGACGTTTGAAATTTCCGTAAGTAGCAACAGTCACAGTATGTGAACATGCAGCGCTGAGGAGCACCGTTCCTGACGAGAGAAAGCAGAAGGAAAAATTAGCGAAAGCGCTTGAGCACCGTGGTGGAACTGAGCGTTAGGAATGAGGAAAATAAACCGATTAACTCTTCTGGGGATGCGCGCCTCCGACTCTCTCATTTATTACGTGCCGGAGGCTCGTTAAGAAGCTAGACACGCGTCCCGCTCAGGGGAGAGGATCCCTAGACGGAGATTTTCAGTGACAGATTACGGCAACGCCACTGGCGCCGAGGGCAGACATCTTTATGGCAGGGATAGAATTTCTACTGTGCTTTGTCCTCTCTGCTCCCTCACCGGTGCGGTGACGAAGTATTACAAGAGGTATCCGGTCTCCTCATACTATTAGGTTGGTGCGTAGTTTTGTTGCGTTTTTCATTATCTACATCTACATCTACATGGATACTCTGCAAATCACATTTACGTGCCTGGCAGAGGATTCATCGAACCACCTTCATAATTCTCTATTATTACAATCTCGTACAATGCCGAAAGAATGAACACCTTTCCCCACGAGCTCTGATTTCCCTTATTTTATCGTGATGATCGTTTCTCCCTATGTAGGTCGGTGTCAACAAGATGTTTTCGCATTCAGAGGAGAAAGTTGGTGATTGGAATTTCGCAAGAAGATTCCGTCGCAACGAAAAACGCCTTTCTTTTAATGATTTCCAGCCCAAATCCTGTACCATGTCTGTGACAGTCTCTCTCATATCTCGCGACAATACAAAAAGTGCTGCCTTTCTTTGAACCTTTCGATGTACTCCGTCAGTCCTGTCTGGTAAGGATCCCACACCGCGCAACAGTATTCTAAAAGAGGACTGACAAGCGTAGTGTAGGCAGTCTCCTTAGTAGACCTGTTACATTTTCTAAGTGTCCTGCCAATATAACGCAGTCTTTGGTTAGCCTTCCCCACAACATTTTCTGTGTGTTCTTTCCAATTTAAGTTGTTCGTAATTGTAATACCTAGGTATTTAGTTGAATTTACGGTTTTAGATTAGACTGATTTATCGCGTAACCGAAGTTTAACGCTTTCCTTTTAGCACTCATGTGGATGACCTCACACTTTTCGTTATTTAAGGTCAACTGCCACTTTTCGTACCATTCAGATACTTTTTCTAAATCGTTTTGCAGTTTGTTTTGATCTTCTGATGACTTAATTTGTCGATAAACGACAGCGTAATCTGCAAACAACCGAAGACGGCTGCTCAGATTGTCTCCCAAATCGTTTATACAGATAAGGAACAGCAAAGGGCCTATAACACTACCTCGGGGAATGCCAGAAATCACTTCTGTTTTACTCGATGACTTTCAGTCAGTTCTACGAGCTGTGACCTCTCTGACAGGAAATCACAAATCCAGTCACATAACTGAGACAATGTTCCATAAACACGCAATTTCACTACGAGCCGCTTGTATGGTACAGTGTCAAAAGCCTTCTGGAAATCCAGAAATACGGAATCGATCTGAAATCCCTCGTCAATAGCACTCAACACTTTATGTGAATAAAGAGCTAGTTGTGTTTCACAGGAACCATGTTTTCTAAACCCATGTTGACTGTGTGTCAATAGACAGATTTCTTCGAGGTAATTCATAATGTTCGAACACAATATATGTTCTAAAATCCTGCTGCATATCGACGTTAACGATATGGGCCTGTAATTTAGTGGATTACTCCTACTACCTTTCTTGAATATTGGTGTGACCTGTGCAACTTTCCAGTCTTTGGGTACGGATGTTTCGTCGAACGAACGGTTCTATATGATTGTTAAGTATGGAGCTAATGCATCAGTATACTCCGAAAGGAACCTAATGGTATACAGTCTGGACCAGAAGACTTGCTTTTATTAAGTGATTTAAGTTGGTTCACTACTCCGAGGATATTTTCTTCTACGTTACTCATGTTGGAGCTGTTTATGTTTTTAAAAAAACACAACAGCAACAGATAACAGTGACTTTAGTCATAAATAATGTGTTATCCTTCACTATTTACAACAGCCTGCCAACGCTGGGGTAACTTTTCGAATCCGTGACTGTAGAACTCACTTGGTTTTGAGACGAAGAACTCGTCAAACTATGTTCGGAGCGCACTTTCATTCGGAAAGGGAGTACCTATAAAGTAATCCACAGAGAGCGGAAAAAGTGAAAACCTGAGGGCGCAAGGTCACGTGAATAAGATGGGTACGGCATGACCTCCCAACTCAACTCCTCTATAGTTATTCTTGTCAATGTAGCAGAATGCGAGCGGGAGTTGTCGTGGAGAAGCATCACTTCACGCAGTCTTCCTGGTCGTTGTTCTTGGATTGCGTCTGCAAGATGGTTCAAAAATGGCTCTGAGCACTATGGGACTTAACATCGAAGATCATCAGTCCCCTAGAACTTAGAACCACGTAAACCTAACTAACCTAAGGACATCACACACATCCATGCCCGAGGCAAGGTTCGAACCTGCGACCGTAGCGGTCGCGCGGTTCCAGACTGAGGCCCCTAGAACCGCTCGGCCACATCGGCCGGCGTCTGCAAGATGTCTCAGTTGTTGACAATAAGTATCAGTAGCGAAGATCACACCTCGGAGAAGCAATTCGTAGTACGCCACACAGTGGCTGTTCCACCAAATGCATTACATTATACACTCCTGGAAATGGAAAAAAGAACACATTGACACCGGTGTGTCAGACCCACCATACTTGCTCCGGACACTGCGAGAGGGCTGTACAAGCAATGATCACACGCACGGCACAGCGGACACACCAGGAACCGCGGTGTTGGCCGTCGAATGGCGCTAGCTGCGCAGCATTTGTGCACCGCCGCCGTCAGTGTCAGCCAGTTTGCCGTGGCATACGGAGCTCCATCGCAGTCTTTAACACTGGTAGCATGCCGCGACAGCGTGGACGTCAACCGTATGTGCAGTTGACGGACTTTGAGCGAGGGCGTATAGTGGGCATGCGGGAGGCCGGGTGGACGTACCGCCGAATTGCTCAACACGTGGGGCGTGAGGTCTCCACAGTACATCGATGTTGTCGCCAGTGGTCGGCGGGAGGTGCACGTGCCCGTCGACCTGGGACCGGACCGCAGCGACGCACGGATGCGCGCCAAGACCGTAGGATCCTACGCAGTGCCGTAGGGGACCGCACCGCCACTTCCCAGCAAATTAGGGACACTGTTGCTCCTGGGGTATCGGCGAGGACCATTCGCAACCGTCTCCATGAAGCTGGGCTACGGTCCCGCACACCGTTAGGCCGTCTTCCGCTCACGCCCCAACATCGTGCAGCCCGCCTCCAGTGGTGTCGCGGCAGGCGTGAATGGAGGGAGGAATGGAGACGTGTCGTCTTCAGCGATGAGAGTCGCTTCTGCCTTGGTGCCAATGATGGTCGTATGCGTGTTTGGCGCCGTGCAGGTGAGCGCCACAATCAGGACTGCATACGACCGAGGCACACAGGGCCAACACCCGGCATCATGGTGTGGGGAGCGATCTCCTACACTGGCCGTACACCACTGGTGATCGTCGAGGGGACACTGAATAGTGCACGGTACATCCAAACCGTCATCGAACCCATCGTTCTACCATTCCTAGACCGGCAAGGGAACTTGCTGTTCCAACAGGACAATGCACGTCCGCATGTATCCCGTGCCACCCAACGTGCTCTAGAAGGTGTAAGTCAACTACCCTGGCCAGCAAGATCTCCGGATCTGTCCCCCATTGAGCATGTTTGGGACTGGATGAAGCGTCGTCTCACGCGGTCTGCACGTCCAGCACGAACGCTGGTCCATCTGAGGCGCCAGGTGGAAATGGCATGGCAAGCCGTTCCACAGGACTACATCCAGCATCTCTACGATCGTCTCCATGGGAGAATAGCAGCCTGCATTGCTGCGAAAGGTGGATATACACTGTACTAGTGCCGACATTGTGCATGCTCTGTTGCCTGTGTCAATGTGCCTGTGGTTCTGTCAGTGTGATCATGTGATGTATCTGACCCCAGGAATGTGTCAATAAAGTTTCCCCTTCCTGGGACAATGAATTCACGGTGTTCTTATTTCAATTTCCAGGAGTGTATTTTGTGGATGCGCGCAGGCCTTTGTACCGGAGTGGCTGTTACGTTTGGGCTCAACCATTGTTTTCTTTTCCTTATGTTAGCGTAAAGACACAATTTCTCGTCATCAGTAACAATACAATATACGAATGGTCGGTGATGTTCGTGAGCCAATTGACGAGGAGTAGAGATGAACATATGGTCGCCAGCTGATTTTTGCGATTTTGGCTTCAAGTATGAGGTACCCATTCAGCCTATCTTAGAACATTCTCCATTGCATGCAAATGATGCACGATGGTGGAATGACCACAGTTCTGCACACTTACCATTTCTCGAGTGTAGTTAAGTGAATCATTGTGGATTAATGCATTTAAACGATGTCCATCAAACCCCGAAGGTCTTCCTGAACGTAGAGTCACTAATGTCAAAACGACCCTCCTTACAAGGAGGAAAACATTTCCTTGCCGTGTTGTGTCCAGTGGTATTACCCCCGTACACGCCGCAAATCTTTCTGGCTACCTCCCCTGCTGTTACCCCTCCATTGAACTCAAACAGAAGAATATGTTGGAAATGATCCGGTTCCTCCAATTGTCACTCCATAGAGCCGGCCGTTGTGCCCGAGCGGTTCTAGGCGCTTAAGTCCGGAGCCGCGCTGCTGCTACGGTCGCAGGTTCGAATCCTGCCTCGGGCATGGATGTGTGTGATGTCCGTGGGTTAGTTAGGTTTAAGTAGTTCTAAGTCTAGGGGACTGATGACCTCAGATGTTAATAGGGGACTGATGGCCTCAGATGTTAAGTCCCATAGTGCTCAGAGCCCATTTGTCACTCCATAGTGTCCACAGCTGCACTCACTACCTCCAAATGACAAAATAACAATATGAAAACTCAAGTAGCAACAGTGAACTATAGATACAAATGACAATCGATAAATAAAGCCATAGCATACCAATATGCAAAACAAAAACGTTACGAGCTTATGCACCAACCTAATACATAAGACAAGACACTCTTATCGCTGACAAGTGCCAGTGGATCTGAACGCGTCGAAGAAAAAAATGGAAATTTGTGGTAAGGTCTTATGGGACCAAACTGCTGAGGTCAACGGTCCCTAAGCTTACACACTACTTAATCTAACTTAAACTGACTTAACGCAAAGGACAACACACACACACCCATGCTCGAGGGAGGACTCGAAACTCCGACGCGGGCAGCCACGCGAACCGTGACAAGACGCCCTAGACTGCGCGGCTACCCAGCACGGCACGTGTCGAGGAAATATATAAAGTATGTGATGGCGAATCAGTCGACAGTCCGTAAATAGGCTGGTCAAAACAATTATCTCGGTCAACGCATGCTGACGTATACATGTGAAAATGTGTCTGGGTGAATTGAATACAATCGTAGGAAGAGGTGAGAGGTCCACCTCTCACCTGGCCACGTCATTACAAGTGGTTCATTGTTCGCGTGTAGGATCCCCAGAATTGTCTGTAGGCGACGACCGCGTTTAATTCGATGCAAGTAAAGTTGCTGCAACGTCTCGACAATCAGTTTACAGGGAAATGTGGCGCGCCATTTGTAGTACGCATGTGTGATGTAGCAGATTACACACCTCAGGAAAGAAGAGGTGGCAGAGTTTTAACTCTCCGTTGAAGTTTGGCTGGTAGTACAAGGTCAAATAAACAAGTAAGAAGCAGGGACTCTCCCGCCAACTGTCGTACGTGTTTTGAATGACCATCCCGACATTTTCTTCCAGTGCTTTGAATAAACCGTGACGTACAAAAATTAGAATAGCAACGGGGATTTGAATCCCCGACAGCAGTCTAAAAATGTCTCTATCGCCACGTGAATATCGGACAACGCAGCGGGAACAAGGCGACGTAGTTAACCTTGCCGAATACAACTCCTAACTTTATTTTGCAATGTTTTGTTAGTAACATTATTTACATCTAAGTCTGTACTACATACGCTCTTCGGGGAGGATAAACCATTGTACAAGAATAGTTGCCCTTTCCTTCTTGGCGCGCGGGGTAGCCGTGCGGTCTGAGGGGCCTTGCCACTGTCTGCGAGGATACCCCCGTCGGAGGTTCGAGTCCTCTCTCTGGCATGGGTGTGCGTGTTGTCCCTAGCGTAAGTTAGTTTAAGTTAGATTAAGTAGTGTGTGGACCTAGGGATCGATAACCTCAGCAGTCTGGTCCCACAGGAACTTACCACCCTTTCCTTCTTCCTTTTCTTCTTTACTTCACGGCAAGAAAGATAGTTGAACTGATACTAGACAAACTCCAGTTTCTGTAATATAACGATTGTTCCATTACTGTGTCGATTTTGTCGAAGTGCTCTCGAGCGCCATTAAAATCATAGGAAGTCCCATTTTAAAGAACTGTAGGTCCTTCAAGATTTCGTAGATAATTATTGACAAATGCGAACAGTACACAAAAATATTCGGCTCTTTGCGTAAAACCATTGTCCAAAATATTTATTTACCTATATCCATACGTTCAAGAAGTGACGGAGGTATCTGCGTTACGTGAAACTCCCTGTATACGCTGGTGTAGTAAATTTAGTGGGTATATATGAGGTGCTTCAGGATATTTGTCATTTAGTTGTCGCTTCTTTTATTCGTGCAGTGATCTGTATACTGGGAGTCCCATTTACCTTGACTACCCTAGATAACCTTTTGTACAGAAACAAAATAAAAAATGTATAAAACAACTGTTGTTCAGCTACCAGAGGGATATTAACCGTCATAACCTCTTGAGCTTTTGTTCGTTACGGAGGTGTGAAAGGCAGTACCTCTTTTTCAAATAGCAAACTATATTTTTTTGTTCGGTAATTCACTGCGTCTCCTGAAGATCTGCTCAAGAATGTATGGCGTCCGGGGTAAACTAATTTGTCCACTTGCTGGAGTTGACAATAAACAAACGTAAAGTATTGCAGTTACAGTTCCGCTAACTGTAGATTCTCTATAGATGAGTAGTTATGCTAGGTAACAGCACTTTGTGCTAGTACATGACAATCGAAGAGCCCGCATCTCGTGGTCGTGTGGTAGCGTTCTCGCTTCCCACGCCCGGGTTCCCGGGTTCGATTCCCGGCGGGGTCAGGGATTTTCTCTGCCTCGTGATGGCTGGGTGTTGTGTGATGTCCTTAGGTTAGTTAGGTTTAAGTAGTTCTAGGGGACTGATGACCACAGCTGTTAAGTCGCATAGTGCTCACAGCCATTTGAACCATTTGACAATCGAAGTCACTTTAGTGTTACGCTGTAAATAATGTCATGTTTACGTGAGTGATATACTGGTGTCACGTTCTTGGGCGTGCGTTCAGAAGACGAACTGGATAACTGTATAAAAAATATAGGGTGCTATTTAAAAAAACATACGGCTATTCAAGTCTTCGGAATGAACAACGTTAAAAGAAAGGCAATCACTCTTATAACATTTGTTATTCTGCCTCTGACCTAAAAGCTATTTGTAGTTGTCATGATAAAACGTGCACCATGTGTGTCAGAAATGCCAAGTTTCATTGTGATTTGGAGTCCACGTTAAACTGCAGGTGTCCTACAAGTGGACGGGTAAGGAAAGTCAGAGGATAACAACAGTAATGTCTCGTAGAGCACTGCGGGCGTTAAACTAAGCCTTCGGTTTGAGGACAGCTTCAATTGTGACAAGTAGTTGGGCTGAACGAGGAAGAACTCCGATTCCCAAAGACATATCTTGATTTATGAAACTTGGATGTACGTGGTGGCACATGTACAGCAGTTTACCTACATCTAGATGACTGTTTTGCAATTCACATTTAAGTGCTTGCTAGGGTATTCATCGAATTACTATCAGATTATTTCTCTACCGTTGCAGTTACGAATAGCACGATTTACGGAATCCACCGGACGCTTGTTTACAGGTGCAGAGCGCTGCTGACGCTGAGAGGCTGAACTCCGGCCGTGCAGACGGTGGCAGAGTGTGCAGGCTTTCGCCTGCGCGGCTGCCGGCTTTCCCGAGACACGCCCCCACTGACCTCCCAGCCTGGCGGCAACAGGTGGCGTCCCCAAGCCACCTACTGGCTCCAGCTCTGCCATCTCATCTCCATGTCTTCAATACCGAGGTGTCCTGGCGGAATCCCTGTAGAAATCATCGCTAGAGTGCAAATATGGACCACGCATGACGCAACCTTAGAACAGGCAAACCTCAAAGCTTCAGAACAGTACACCGAAAACACTGTCCTGCAGCCACCATTTAATGATGTTGCCATGAGCGCAAACTAGACTTTCTATAAGCGATAGTGAAATTAAAACGAGACGGATGGAAAGACGTAACACTGCTGTGTCACCGGCTGTACTAAAAAAATGGTTCAAACGGCTCTCAGCACTATGGGACTTCACATCTGAGGTCATCAGTCCCCTAGAACTTAGAACTACTTAAACCTAACTAACCTAAGGACATCACACACACCATGCACGAGGCAGGATTCGAACCTGCGACCGTAGCGGTCGCGTGGTCCCAGACTGAAGCGCCTAGAACCGCTCGGTCACACCGGCCGGCACTTAGATGGCCAACGGTAAATCGAGAGTTGTCCCGACATAAAGTACCGATCAAATGTGAAATACGGTCACAGTAGGCCTGCTGGAAATACGTCACAAAGACGCGTATTACTTTTTTGGCTCCATGCAGAGAACGTATAAGGGACAGTCAAATGACAACGAGAAAGTGGTAAATGCTTCCAGGAAAAAAATGTTTGCGATTGCCTACGGAACCACGACTGAATCTACGCTTGCATCCCTTCGTCCGAAGCAAATAGACGACCACGAATATATTTCTTCGAGGCCCGAAAAATATGAAAATTAGATGGGGAGAGTTCAGGACTATGGAGGGCGTGTAAGGGCTTCCCAGCGAAAATTATGCAGCGGCTCCAAACAACCTTGGCAACATGTGGGGTTGCATTACCCTACAACAAGATGATGCGGTACGCTAATATTCCTGGGCATTTGGACTCGAACGGTGCGCTTCAGTATTTTCTAAGCGTCCACGTACCTCAGTGTGTTAATTGTGGCGCCGTGTTCGAAAAAGTCAATAAGCAAGGGGTTCTTGCAGTTAAAGAGGAAGGTCATTACGACTTTTCCGGAGCTGCAGAAGTTTCGCTGGGAAGCCCTTGCACGTCCTCCATACAGTCCCGAGCTCTCTCAATGCGATATCCATATTTTTGGAGCCCCGAAGAAAGACGTTCAAGGCCGTCGATTTGCTTCGGGTGAAGTGCCCGCCTGGGTACAATCAGGCGACCGAAAACATTTTTCCCTGAAGACATTGACCAACTTGTCTCAGACTGGGATAAATATATGAACAGTATTGGCGGTTACTTTCGGAATAATAAACAGTTTACTATTTTCCCATCTGTCTCGTTTTCGTGTGAGTACCCCTTACACGTTCCACTGCGTGGAATCGAAGAAGTAATACGAGTCTTTGTGACGTGTTTCCAGCAGAGTTACTACGACCGTATTTCACGTTTGGTCGATACTTGTTGGGACAGTTCTCGATTTACCGTAGGCCATCTAAGTACAGTCGGCGACACAGCAGGAAAACAAGTAAGTCCCGGAAATAACCCCCCCCCCCCTGTTGCATCACCCAGTGTGGTGGCATGGTACTTCAGACAGTGATCTTCCATTCGGGAGATACGGGGGTCTGAGAATCTCGGTTTAGGATTTCCGGCATTTCCCTAAATTAGAATTTCCCTGAAGTAAGTTGTAGTACACTCCTTCGATTTTTTGTGGATTTTTTGGGGCCACGGACAGCTAAAGCAACTTCTGTTAATCGACTGCACGTCGGGTCTACAAGTTTGGTATCCCCTCTGTCTGGTCCCAGTCTAGGAAGGTGGCCCGGTGGGAAGACACTGGACTCGCTTTCGGGAGGAGCTGAGTTCAGTTTTTCCTTTCGGCCATCTACAGTTGTGCTTCTCCTATTAAGACGAATGGCCGGATGGTTCCTTTGAGCCAACGTGGCTGATTTCCTTTCTCGTCCTTCTGGTGCTTCTTCTGTAAGGATTTCGTCTTCGATGGGTTGTTAAATTCTAATCTTCCTTCATTTCCTCATGCCATGTGCGTATTCATGTATTTTGTCCAACCTCTGTAACGGAACTACACTAATGTCAATCAGAATGAACAGACGGTGGCCTAGCCAGTATTGTCAGTATAAGATGCTTGAATTTTCTATTCACTGTCAGGTTTGGGGTCAAAGCGCGTACCTGGAAACCGGAAGGTTGCAGAACCGAATCCTTTTTGGGATTAGAATTTCATTGTGTCTGAAACTTAGCTTTCACCTTGCAATGCTGAGTAGATCCGTCAAGGACGACACGTGGTTCGGATTCCACGTTAAACTGCAGGTAAGATGCCGTAGGGACACAATGAATTGTTATTCTGTGGCCATAATTATGTTGTTTGAGCCTAATGTACGTTTAATATAGTCCATACTTATCGAAGACCTTCCGCGAAGTTACGCGTTAATGGAAAAGATCGTAAATCACTGACCTTAAGAGTAAGGTAACTGATGCACAGAATTATAGAACACTATCGCTAACATACGTACGTTGCAGAATGCTGTTGCACTTTTCCTGAGAGCAAATTAGCTTATCTGACAGAATCATCACGAATTCAGGAAAACTGCTTAGATGATGTACATCGTGTTTTGAAGACTAACACTAGGACCACATCGGCGATGATTCCATGGAAATGAATGCAATGCTGACAACTTCACTGTCGAGAAAAAATCTCAAAAAATAATTAATGAGCCGGCCACTGTGGCCGAGCGGTTCTAGGCGCTTCAGTCCGGAACCACGCTGCTGCTACGATCGCAGGTTCGAATCCTGCCTCGGGCATGGATGTGTGTGATGTCCTTAGGTTAGTTAAGTTTAAGTAGTTCTAGGTCTAGGGGACTGATGACCTCAGATGTTAAATCCCATAGTGCTCAGAGCTATTTGAACTAATAATTAATGACGAGTAATGAAATTTCGGAAATACGCTTCTCTAGGTAACATATTTCAGTGAATAACATTACAGAATCACAGGTTAACGTAAGCGCGAGATAAGTCATTACAAATGTGAAATGCTGGTACATTAATGACCGTTGTAGTCACCAGAATGTTGAATGGAAGCATGCAAATGCGGATGCATTGTGTTGTAATGGTGCCGGATGTCCGTCTGCAGGATGGAGTTCCAAGACTGTTGCACTTGGTCGGTCAATACAGGGGCGGTTAATGCTGTTTGTGGATATCGCTGCAGTTATCGTCCGATGACGTCCCATACTTGCTCGATTGGAGACAGATCAGATGATAGAGCAGACCAGCGCTACATGTCGACAGTATGTAGAGGAAATTGGATTTCAATTGCAGTATATGGGTGAGCGTTATCTTTCGCTTTCCCGCAGCTAGGCAGGGTCGGCATGGTTACTCGGATTTGGCAATGGTAGTGGAAGGGGTGGCCGGATTCCCTTCCTGCCGCCATCCCGTACCCCCTGCGACAAATGTAATCCATGGAATAATACGAAAGTGCTCAAATGTCTGCGAGCCGTGTAACTGAGACGGAATGTGGGGACCATCCCGGTATTCACCTAGGGGGATGTGGAAAACCGCCTAAAAACCACATCCAGCTGGCCGGCACGCTGGCCGTCGTCGCTAATCCGCCGGGCGGATTCGATCCGGGGCCGGTGCGCCTACCCGAGTCCAGGAAGCAGCGCATTAGCGCTCTCGGCGGGTTATGGGTGAGCGTTACCCTGTTGAAAAATACGCTCTGGAATGCTGTTCACGAACGGCAGCGCAACAGGTCAAATCACGAGACTGAAATAGAATTCTGCAGTTAGGGTGCGTGGGACATTCATGAGAGCTCTTCTGCTGTAATTCGAAATCGCACAGCGTACCATGGCTCCAGGTGTACGCCCAGCGTGTCTGTTACACAGACAGGTTAGTTGCAGACTGTCAAAAGGCTTCATTCTGACCAACTCAGGCCATCACGTTCACTGGGGCACAACAAGTTTTCATCAGAAAACAGAAGAGACCTGCACCTCGCCATGCAATAGGCTGTCGCTTGACACCACTGAAGTCGCAAATGGCGGTGATTTCGGGTCAGTAGAATGCACACTAGAGGGCGACCGGCTAGGAGCTTACATTAAAGTAACCGATTTGTAACATTTCGTTGGGTCGCTGTGGTGCTGTTGCTCAGACTGGTGCGGCAGATGCAGTGCGATGCGCAAAAGCCATATGCTCTTGGTAGTGTGACGTGACCGTCCGGAGCTCGGTCGTCTCGCGACCGTAAATTCTGCCAGCAGTCTTGTACTGTGGTTACATTCTTGCCAAGTTATTCAGTAATGTCGCAGTCCAATTACGCGATCTCGTTCAAACTCGGTGAGATGTTGATAATGATGTCTTTGTCGCCTTAAAGGCATTCTTTCCTAAAATTAACTCACCACATCCAATCTCAAAGATACAATACTGGCCATTAAAATTGCTACACCACGAAGTTGACGTGCTACAGACGCGAAATTTAACCGACAGGAAGAAGATGCTGTGATATGCAAATGATATGCTTCTTCAGAGCATTCACACAAGGCTGGCACCGGTGGCGACACCTACAACGTGCTGACATGAGGAATGTTACCAACCGATTTCTCATACACAAACAGCAGTTGACCGGCGTTGCCTGGTGAAACGTTGTTGTGATGCCTCGTGTAAGGAGGAGAAATGCGTACCATCATGTTTCCGACTTTGATGAAGGTCGGATTGTAGCCTATCGCGATTGCGGTTTATCGTATCGCGACATTGCTGCTGGCTTTGGTCGAGATCCAATGACTGTTAGCAGAATATGGAATCGGTGGGTTCAGGAGGGTAATACGGAGCGCCGTGCTGGATCCCAACGGCGTCGTATCACTAGCAGTAAAGAAGACGGGCATCTTATCCGCACGGCTGTAAAGGATCGCGCACCCACGTCTCGATCCCCGAGTCAACAGATGGAGACGTTTGCAAGACAAGAAGCATCTGCCCGAACAGTTCGACGACTTTCGCAGTAGCATGGACCATCAGCTCGGAGACCATGGCTGCCGTTACCCTTGACGCTGCCTCACAGACAGGAGCGCCTGCGATGGTGTACTCAACGACAAATTTGGGTGCACGAATGGCAAAACGTCATTTTTTCGGATGAATCCAGGTTCTGTTTACAGTATCATGATGGTCGCATCCGTGTTTGGAGACATCGCAGTGAACGCACATTGGAAGCGTGTATTCGTCATCGCCATACTGGCGTATCACCCGGCGTCATGGTATGGGGTGACATTGGTTACACGTCTTGGTCACCTCTTGTTCGCATTGACGGCACTTTGAACAGTGGACGTTACATTTCAGATGTGTTACGACCCGTGGCTCTACCCTTCATTCGATCCCTGCGAAACCCTACATTTCAGCAGGATAATGCACGACCGCATGTTGCAGGTCCTGTACGGGCCTTTCTGGATACAGAAAATGTTCGACTGCTGCCTTGGCCAGCACGTTCTCCAAATCTGTCACCAATTGAAAACGTCTGGTCAGTGGTGGCCCAGCAACTGGCTCATCACAATACGCCAGTCACTACTCTTTATGAACTGTGGTATCATGTTGAAGCTGCATGGGCAGCTGTACCTGCACACGCCATCCAAGCTCTGTTTGACTCAATGCCCAGGCGTATAAGGCCGTTATTACGGCCAGAGGTGGTTGTTCTGGATACTGATTTCTCAGGATCTATGCACCCAAATTGCGTGAAAATGTAATCACATGTCAGTTCTAGTATAATATATTTGTCCAATGAATACCCGTTTATCATCTGCATTTCTTCTTGGAGTAGCAATTTTAATGGCCAGTACTGTAATTAACAGTCAGGGCCGTTATAGCATGTATTTAAAGCAAACGTGATTTGCATCCTCCTAGTGGAGCGAAATTTGAGTAGATATCAGTATCTGAGGTGTAGAAACACGACTACTAACTTTCGTTTATGTCGCGCAACTTTTTCTTGGTGCTGTGACTTTTTCCGTTAGTGTGGTTAACGCATTGACCGGAAGACATGGAAACATACAGGCACGCGGGTGTGCCTAATCGTGGATGTCAAGTCCAGCGCTCACGCTACACGCGGCTGTTTAACCAGCAGCGACGACAGCAATGTCTCCATTGCAGGCAAATCGGACAAGAGGCCACTAGTGATTGTCGACACGGCGCGGGCCCGCCGGCGGAATGCCGAGTGGTGGCGCCACAGGATACTGCAGGCGGGACGCATCCTGAGCCACCAAACAAAGGCCGAGTCTTTGGTCACCGGCCAAAGCGGTATGCCGCGCAGACTGCCGTCGCGCTGAATTCAACGCGCGTCCGCAGTTCCGCGGCGACCCCGCGGCGTGACGGACCGTGACTCACCGGGACTGGGGATCAGCAGCAGCTCTTTTTAACGGCTTACGCACGCAGCTGATTCACTGGCAGCTAGTGTTTGGAGGATCGCGTTTCGAATATCACTGTAACCAATTAGTTACATTACCCTGTCAGAGCCTGTTAAGGCCTACATCCTATAAGCAGAGAGAATTAGTCTATGTCGAAGAATTAGCCAATGGCGAACGTCGTCCCTTATTAGGTACAATATTGCAAAGGGCGTTCAATAGGTAATGCAACACTTTATTTTCTGAAAGCACTTATGTTTTATTCAGGATTCAAATGGTTCAAATGGCTCTGAGCACTATGGGACTTAACTTCTGAGGTCATCGGTCCCCTAGAACTTAGAACTACTTAAACCTAACTAACCTAAGGACATCACACATATCCATGCCCGAGGCAGGATTCGAACCTGCGGCGTAGCGGTCGCGCGGTTCCAGACAGTAGCGAGTAGAACCGCTCGGCCACCGCAGTCGGCTTCAGGATTCCTATACACCATATTATTCCCCACCCTTTGGGCTATAAAACCCCATTTCTCAACATTATCTCCGATCAGTGCGACGGCCTTACTCTAGTTTACTGGGAGGGCCCGTATGCCTGCAAGGTAACACTCTGCTGGCCAACTTCGGAGCCAACGTCTTGCTGTATCAATAAAATGGCTCTGAGCACTATGGGACTTAACATCGGAGGTCACCAGTCCCCTGGAAGTTAGAACTACTTAAACCTAACTAACATAAGGACAGCACAGACATCCATGCCCGAGGCAGGATTCGAACCTGCGGCCGTAGCAGTCGCGCAGCTCCAGGCTGAAGCGCCTAGAACCGCTCGGCCACCCCGGCCGGCGCTGCATCAATAACCTTGCCATCATCTACGTACTGCTTCCCGCAGAGTGCACCCTTCAGTGAATCAAACAGATGGTAGTCGAAAGGTGCGAGATCCTTGCTGTAGGATTGATGGGGAAGGACGGTCTAATGAGGTTTTGTGAGCTCCTCTCGGGTGCTGAGACGTGTGTGAGACCTTGCGTTGTCCTGGAGAAAGAGGTTCGTTTGTATTGTTGTGGCGACGAACACGCTGAAGTTGTTTCTTCAATTTCCTGAGGATAGCAAAATACACTTCCCATTTGATCAAAGTGGTTCAAATGGCTCTAAGCACTATGGGACTTACCATCTGAGGTCATTAGTCCCCTAGAACTTAGAACTAGTTAAACCTAACTAACCTAAGGACATCACACACATCCATGCCCGAGGCAGGATCCGAACCTGCGGCCGTAGCAGCAGCGCGGCTCTGGACTGGAGCGCCTAGAACTGCTCGGCCACAACGGCCGGTACCATTTGATCGTTGCGCCATGATGGATCAAACAAAATAACCCCTCAGGGTGTCGGAAGTTTGTTTTGGCGGACAACTAGAGCATCGCAGATATTCATAGGCGCTTGCCGAATGTCTACATAGCTCTGGCAGCTAACAAAAGCACGGTGAGTCGCTGGGCGTCTGTCATCATAGCAACAAGGTCGCTCAAACCTGTCCGATCTGCCGCGTGCCGACCGGTCCCACAGAGCTATGTCTCCTGCAACTTGAAACTTGCGGACTTATCGACTGAGGGTGCGGCTTGGAACTTTTCATTCGGAGGAGAGATTGTGTGGCGCCACTTCATTAATTGCCGTTTTGTTTCCTGTTCGAAGTGGTGAGCCCTCGTTTCGTCGTCTGTGACGATGTTCGACAAAAAACTGTCACGATCAGCCTCGTAGCGCACAAACAATTCCGCACAGATGACCCTTCGTTGCTCTTTGTGGTCTCCTGTTAGGATACGAGGAACCCACAGGGCACACATTCTTGAGTATCCCAACCAGTGCAGGAAAGTGTCGGCACTGGCAACAGACACATCCCGCCGAGCAGCGAGGTGTTTGACTGTGATCCGTGTATCACTTAGAATGCGACTGACAGCACGTTTCAACACTGCAGGAGTCACAGCCATGTGAGGCCGGTCGGCACTTTGAATGAGACTGTCCGCAAGTTTCAACTTGCAGGAGACACAGTGGAGGACGGTCAGCACGCGGCAGAGCGGACAGGTTTGCGCGACCTTGTTGCTACGATGACAGACGCCTCGCCCAGCGACTCACCGTGCTTTTGTGCACTGCCACAGCTATGTAGAGTTTCGGCAAACGCCTATGAATATCTGCGATGCTCTAGTTTACCGCCAAAACAAACTCTATGACATCTTACTGCTCGGAACACACCTCCGTTACAGACGCCATTTTGAAGGCTACGTATAGTGCTGCCACCTGTCGGGAACTTCATGAAACTATAGAGCCTGAAGCGGGGATATTCCCCAATGTCCCACAAAAAAATGCAGCACTTTTCCATCGAAATCGGCTGGGAAAAATATGTGTTACATTACTTCCTGGCAGCGCGGGATAAGCCGAGCGGTCGAGTGCGCCGCAGTCATGGACTGTGCGGCTGATCCCAGCGGAGGTTCGAGTCCTCCCACGGGCATGGTTGTGTACAAATGGCTCAAATGGCTCTGAGCACTATGGGACTTAACATCTGTGGTCATCAGTCCCCTATAACTTAGGACTACTTAAACCTAACTAACCTATGGACATCACACACATCCATGCCCCAGGCAGGATTCGAACCTGCGACCGTAGCGGTCACGCGGTTCCAGACTGAAGCGCCTAGAACCGCACGCATTGTTGTGTGTGTTTGTCCTTAGAATAATTTAGGTTAAGCAGTGTGTAAGCTTAGGGACTGATGACCTTAGCAGTTAAGTCCCATAAGATTTCACACGCATTTGAACATTTGAACTTACTGAACGTTCCTCGTACTAAAAAACTAGACAAACATAAAGAGACAACATACGTGAGTATCTGAAAGCAAATCTTCATACAGGGTGGCAATTATTGAACTACGTGAAAAAAAGCGTAAATTAGTTACAAACCACGGTGTGCACACACTTCATTCAACTGTAAACCTTACTACAGATATTCGGATTTAGCTTATGGTATGTTCGATATGCCTGCCATCATTGGCGATGATGTGTCGCAGCCGGATAGCAAAATTCTGCATGACCCGCTGAAGTGTCGGACATCGACCTGTCGATGAGCTCCTAAATGGCTGTTTTCAGTTCAGCAAGGGTTTTGGCGTTATTGCTGTACACCTTATCTTTAATATAGCCCCACAAAAAGGAGTCGCACGTATTCGGATCCGGAGCATACGGCGGCCAATCGAGGCCCCTGCCATTGGCCTCTGGGTACCCCAGAGCCAGAATGCGGTCCCCAAAGTGCTCCTCCAGGTCACCAAACACTCTCCTGCTTCGATGGGCTCGAGCTCCGTCTTGCATGAACCACATCTTGTCGAAATCAGGGTTCTTTGGATAATGGGGATGAAATCATCTTCCAAAACCTTCACGTATCGTTCGATACTCACCTTGCCATCAAGGAATATCGCAAAGATTATTCTGTGACTGGATATTGCACACTACATAGTCATCCGTTCAGGGTGAAGATACTTCTCGATCGGGAAGTGCGGATTCTCAGTCCCCCAAATGCGCCAATTTCGCTTATTGACGAAACCATCAAAGTGAAAGTGGGCTTCGTCTCTAAACCAAACCAAAGCACGCGCATACCAATCCCCAACCGAGCAGTTTGAACGCCCCAACGCAAACCGTTGAGAAGTTATGACGATTGCATTTCATACAGTCCAACAATTGTTGTCCTGAATATACGTATTCAGATTGAATCCGTATTAGGTAGAAAGAACCAGGATTGTATGGCGGCTGGGCCCCACCACTCCACTCACTGACACGTCACTCTCAGAGTTATTTTAGTCTAAGTGTAGCTGATGCTGTCAACTGGTCGTCCCGTCACGGCTGCTGCATGATGCGGCTTCCCACTGTCCACGCGGTTGCTGTCACATTTCCAGGCCCACAACGAACTCTCTCGTTGCTTGATTAGACTGTGCGCAAAGGACACCTTTCTAGCTGCCCTTCTCTGGCTCATGCATTTAGCAGAAAGACCGCACTGCCACGTCTTTCGTATGCGGAAACCACACATCCTTATCGCGACCTCGGATTCTTGCTAGAGAAAATTCTCCCGACGAAGTACCTCGCCTGCTAAACTTACAGTGCTAACCACTTGCGTACGTTTTCTACGATCCATATTATTTGGCTGAATATTTCTCAGTTTGTATTTGTTTGAAAGCCTCATTGGACATAATCTATTCAGAAACGTATGGGAAGATCGGGTAGAGTCGAAGGAGAGCTGTTTCTACACTACAGCGCTAGTGTCAGCACCTGTCATGGTACTGCAGTGTGAGCTCTCCAAAACCAAGGCCACTCACTCTATTCTGATTCAAGACAATAGTATGTTGAGAAATAGCAACAAGTAATCTATTCCTGGTGATTTTTTCGATGTAGTATTTTGTTGGAAGTAATATTATATTTTTCCTGCATATTTATGTACAACAGTTATTATGCTCTGTATCAGGGGTAGTCAACCTTTTTTACCTACCATGCACTTTTGTATCTTTGTTAGTAAAATTTTCTAACTGCCCATCGGTTCCAAAGAAATACTGATTTACAAAGTAGGACTGTAATTTTATTTTAAAAATTTACGAAACAGAGTTACAGCAATTAAAGCATATAACAATAATTACTTATCAATATGTTGTGTCAAAATTTTATGAAAATCTAATGAAATCTAATGAAAATACCACCGCCCACTATGAAGGCTAGAAAACCCACTAGTAGGTGTTAGGGAACAGGTTGATTGCCATTGCGCTCCTACCTTTGCTCTACGCTGTAGACTGTGACGATGTCTGTCCAAAAATAAAATAAAATAAAAATAAAAAAAGGGAATGTTAAAATATCACGACGGTAAGTTCCGGTTGTATCGGACAGGGGAATTTTGGGTTGTGCTGGACAAAACAAATGCCATAAAATCTTAAATCTTTATGTTTTCTTTCTTTAACAGGCAAAAAGACAGAAGAGTGGGCATAAATTGGGTGAAGATAACATGAAGGAAGCCATAGAAAAAGACCTCTTGACCTCACAATAAGAGAAGCTATAGATAAATATTCCTTAACAAGAATTACATTAAGTGATAGAAGTGCGTGGCTAAACGAAGAGGTGGGCACTGAACATCTTATGGAAATAATAAGAGTCTTTTTTTTTTTTTTCGAGAACATCCAGTGGCGAACAGGAAACAATATTTTACGATCATGTCAAACTTACACAGCTAGCTTAGCTCTTGGGTAAAGATGAGTTCATAAATTTAGTGCTCAAATATGCAGAGCAGCTGAAAATAAAGCATCGGTTCAATAATACATAAATGAAGGCTATTAAAGACTTACTATGATATTATGAGGAAACACGCGAAATCAGGACTGAGTTTGCAAGGTGGAAAAAGCGTTAACATTTCAATGGATGAATACAAGATGTCCTATTAGGGATGGACAATATTCAGGCTTATGACAGGAACAATCATTTGAAGCAAAAAATCTAGTAAACATGAGCTCTGGAATGCATATTATAAGAGCTATGAGAACTTCATCTTCTATACTGTGAAACAAATTTCTTCTACTTCTAGCTCTTTGCTTTACATATTCTGGGAAGAGATAGTATGGACCAGAAGAAGAAAAAAGTGTCTATAAATAATGGCTCTAAAATGCATACATTAAGAGTTATGATCATATGTTCAGTACAAGAGATGTGTTTCACACAAGCGCCTCTCAAAATATGGAAAGCAAAGAGCTTGCAGTAGAAGAGATTTGTTTCGTAGTGTAGAGAATGAACAAGTGCTCATCGCTCTAAAGGTATACATTTTAGAGCCCGTGTTTACTAGACTGTTTTGCTTCGGCCTAGGACACCCTCTATTCTTATGAAATCGGATTTTTGTAATTCTGTTAAGTAACGTATCGCATTTCAAACAAGTTGCCGACATCTGAACGATTCCATGTAGCCCAATACGCGATAAGTCTCGTTCACAGCGGTACTCCACGCAAGTTAATCTCGTGTGAAAACCGCTACAGGTAAGTGGGTTCTCTGCGTTCCATTAAGATTTACAATCGTACCATTCCTTCGCCTAACGCAACTGGTCGACACCACCTGTCGTGACGCCAGCTGTAGCACAATGTCGTGTACTCAAAACCTTGGCCGGCCGGAGTGGTCGAGCGGTTATAGGCGCTACAGTCTGGAACCGCGCGACCGCTACGGTCGCAGGTTCGAATCCTGCCTCGGGCATGGATGTGTGTGACGTCCTTAGGTTAGTTAGGTTTAATTAGTTCTAAGTTCTAGGGGACTCATGACCAAAGAAGTTAACTCCCATAGTGCTTAGAGCCATTTGAACCATCAAAACCTTGGTTTGCGGGTCCATACTCATTACTTGCTTTGCTGCTGATTAAAATTAGCGAATTTTCTTAACCTTCGATTTTCAAGAGTGTGGACGCACTGATTAACGAATTTAATGGCGAGAATCAGAACGACCAGATTCGTTTCTTTCTTTCTGAGCTACCTGATATGTTGCAGCAGTTTTAATTTACAATAATGGAAAAAAATCAAGGCTTAATACGTGGGAGCAAATAGCTCTGGAGTAGTTCGGAGGTTGCAAAGTCGCACGGCCTCACTGAGGCATCGTCGCTTGTGGTGCCAATAATACAGGCGTACCTCCGCATGTCTGTAGGTCAGTGAACATCACCACGTCCGCCGGCGCACAACCTGACAGGCGTCATTCCATGGCTGAGTAACCACGCCACGGCGAAATACCAAGGGGCAGAAGCGAGCAACAGGCTATATGTCAACATGCGTGGGCTTGCGCTTCCTTCGTACATCAGACATTGAAGAAACGTAGGTTAACATTACTGTCCACCAACTGTGGTTCGTTTTCAGGGTGATACGGCTAATGCGTCGCTTGTCTGAACCTGTACCAAAGCCTCATTCATTGTGAGATTACATTGTCCAGCGCGTCACTGTGTTCATTGCCGGTAAGCGATATGCGTTTCGCGACCCTTTCCCACGGACGAAATCTATTTATCGGCGCATCGGCTGGCACTCGGCGACTGCGCAGGAAGCGCGTGGCTGCGGGTGCGTTGCTCCTGGCAGGGCAGGAAGCGAGCTGTGCGTGGCGTGTGAGGCGCGCCCACAACTCGAGGCCGCTACCTGTTGCTGTCGATTTACACTCCAGGGAACGCCATCGGCTCCTTCACTCTCTGCGACGGCGGCTACGTGGACCTTCCGGTCCTGGAGTTTCCGACCCTACTGTACGTGTCACAGATACCGTTTCACTTTCGACCAAGCAGTCTTGCACAATACACTTCGACATTGGAAGCACATATTTTATTTTCTCTGCTTCCAGGCCAAGTTCAAAATAGATATGAATAACTCTTTTTCCGGATTGAAAAATAAGATGCTTGGGTCTTCCGCCAGTACCTCGTCTCCTACCTTCCAAACTTCACAGAAGCTCTCCTGCGAAACTAGTAGAACTAACACTCCTGGAAGAAAGGATATTGCAGAGACATGGCTTTGGCACAGCCAGGGGGATGGTTCAAATGGCTCTGAGCATTATGCGACTTCTGAGGTCATCAGTCCCCTAGAACTTAGAACTAATTAAACCTAACTAACCTAAGGACAACACACACATCTATGCCCGAGGCAGGATTCGACCTGCGACCGTAGCGGTCGTTCGGTTCCAGACTGTAGCGCCTAGAACCGCACGGCCACTCCGGCCGGCCCAGAGGGATGTTTCCAAAATGAAATTTTCACTCTGCAGTGGAGTGTGCGCTGATATGAAACTTCCTGGCGGACCGAGACTCGAACTCAGGACCTTTGCCTTTCGCGGGAAGTGCTCTATCAACTTTTTTTAAATCTTATTTTATTCGATAGTGTTCGTTGCATTTATTCGGCGCGGACGTCCCTTGACAACCGTTCAAGTTCATTGATGATCCATTCGCTCAGGTTTTTTTATTGCAGAGAGTAGATGATCCTCTTACTGAACACGCTGAGCTACCGTGCCGTCACCAAATGAGCTATCCAAGCACGACTCACGGACCGTCCCCACAGCTTCACTCTCGCCAGGAGAGTTTCTGTAAAGTTTGGAAGGTAGGAGACGAGGTACTGCCCGAAGTAAATCTGTGGTGAGGTGTCGTGAATCGTGCTTGGGTAGCTCAGTTGGCATAGCATTTCGCCGTGAAAGGTTAAGGTCACAAGATCAATTCTCGGTCCGGCATAGTTTTAATCTGCCAGCTAAGTTTCATATCAGCGCACACTCCACTGCAGAGTGAAAATATCATTCAAGATGCTTGGCTGTTCACCGAAAACTGAAATGTTAGGCTTTGAAGTGGCTACGATTAAAGCTTTGGAACTGGTGTTCCTCGAAACATTCCTTTCCAGTTGCAATTTTCATTCAACCAATGTCTGTGGAAGAAAATACAAGGAGTGTGATTGACAGAGGAATAGAGGGACAGGGAAGCAGCTCGATTGTTTTGCCGCATGTGTGCTGCAGTGGCACATCTTCCGTTACAGCGTGGATGATAATAATGGAGGAAATGCCCAGTGGAGAGAAGGTCGCGCAATTCACAGGCTACATCGCTAATCAATGGCTGGAAAATTGTAGTATAGCAATTGAAATGTGGAATGTTCTTAACCAGCAGCACAGAATCTTGACTGTCGTCGAAGGTTGGCTTAGAAAACTAAAGGCCTCAATAAATGAAAAACATTCTAGCGTATACTTATTGATAAATAAGCTGAATGTGGGAGCACTAAATGCTGTATTTGAAATTTAAAAAAAAGTTTCCGTTGTCCCGCCTCTTCAAAACGAAAAAAGGATAAAAAGATACGTATAAAGTTTTACAAAAGGTTAAAAGACATTATAAAAACTTATGACGACAACAAGATTTATAAAGACGTTTAAAATGTCTGAATTTCTTAGAAAAAATTCAGTCAGAAATTAAATTTTATAAAATAAGACAGAAAGTTTAATTATTTCCTGCAGTAATGTTGTACAAAGAACAAAAATTAAAAAGACATATCAACACGTCTGTGTGTAGTAAGCGTGGCTAATATTAAGCCTGGGTAAAATCTGAAGGTATGATCTTGTTACTAAAACGGTCGGAAAATCTACGGCCAAAATACTTGTGGTCGGAAACACCACGTTGACTTCAGGGGTCGCGAAGGCCACGGTCAGAAAGCACTGTACATTCGACTTATAGGAGTCAACATAAAGGGTGGACAATGCAGCACTTACTCATGAGTGGGTCCAGCCTGTAAGTTGGTGCGGTCTCTCCTCTGACATCGAAAGGGACAGTCTCGTTTGTATGGCCTGTAGGACCACTGACGTAACTAGAGTATGGCACACGGGGCGTATCTCCTCGACGCCGTTTCCACGGTAGCAGTTCTGTGAAGGGCGGAGAAAATGGCGAAGGGCAAAAGAAAAGGGGAAGACGGAGAGTGAAGTACAAGGCGGGGGAAGAAGAAGTGATAGTAGCATGAGACGAAAAAAAGAAGAAGGAGGAGATAAATGATTGGAGGTTACTTAAAGGATTGAGGTGTATGAAAGGAAGTAATGAGAAATTTCAGGATGGGCTGAATGTTGAGCAACAGTACCATTGATAGAGAGACGTATGTTTGTTGTTCTCTCTTTTCAGATGAACATGCCGAGTGTGCCAACGGAAAGATAGCGTACAGAGTATACGTCATCTTTGTTGTTTTGTTTGGTACGGCTTTTGGATTGGTCGTTAATGAAACAACCGAAAAAGATTGACGTCATTATTCCAAACGAAGTGACACTGAACTGTGCTTTGTTCCTTAATTTAGATAGTATCGTGCAAAAAGTGTTATTGTAATGTACAGCTTCCATTTCACTGTAAAGTTATGCTGATCTCAATAAATGAATAGCCTGGGTAATAAGCGACGAGGAATAAACAAAACAAAAATGGCGACATGTCGGCAAGGAGGAGGGGCACAAAGTTGAATTTTGCCCGGGGTGTCAGTTGCCCTAGTTACACAAACACACACACACACACACACACACACACGCACACACACACACACACACACAGCGAGAGAGAAGAAGAGGGGGGGGGGGGAGCTTGGCTCAAAAAGTTACAATGTATTTACGAAGTGTAATCCAAGTAAAACGTAGCTCATGTTGAAGTTAAGCGAAGAAGTTAAGGAAGAAAAATTAGCATTCGACGTACCATCGACGACGTCATCAGAAACTGGGCACACAGTTGGAATAGGGAATCAAATTCAGCTGAACAATTACGGACTATTCCTGTTTTTTTTTCAGGTAGCTCTGGGTAATCTAAATTTGGATGACCAGAAACGGATTTGAACAGCCCTCCTCCCGGATGCGAGTCCATTGTCTTACCACTAGGCCACCTCACTCGGTGCTTAGCATAACCAAGAAGTGGTGCACATGATTGGTGGATTATGCAATAATTATGCTATGCTTGCTTATATTTTGCAACCGGTAGTGAAATAAAAAAAAAATATAGGAGTTGTAAGAGCATCTGTATTTACTTTCACGTGTGGATAAAGCAGTATGTCTTTCACAGGAGTGCGTTTTCCTGAATCCTTACTGATTATTTTTCTGAGAGAAACTTCTCTGCCGCCAAAAACACCTTAATGTTGGAGCCCGAAATATGTTCCAGGATACTGCCACAGAGGTTCGTTATCAACCCTTTTAGTAAACTGGACCAACCTCTTTTCCAGTATTGGCGAAACTGTCACGCGAGACGTATTTAATAAACACGAGCTAGGAAATGGGCTAATTCCATTGTGAACTGTTATTAATGCAGAACAATCGCGGATCCGGTCCTGAGAACTGGTTTTTTCAACTTTCCCAGTAAGTTTTTACAAGAAGTGAGGCGGCTTGCTTTGCCAGTTCAGACAATCCATGCTGTTCTCGTTTTTACGCGCACAGTACACTCAGTTCAACATTATAAAAAACCCACAGTTTTCTAATTAATGTCGCACAAGTAACAGTTCATCTCTTTCGAACAGAAACTGATATTTCCTAGTATACCATCTGTTAATCGAAATCTTGCCATTTGCTTTGCCCACTTATCAGAGTGATATTTCCGCTTCACATTCACACGTACTGATATTTCCAGGTATTTGTGTGACAAAGCGGAATCTGTTTGTGGGTTCTTTTTTTTTTCGGGGTAAGACAGTAGTTAATATGATTGTTTGTTAATCTGCAAGCAAAGGGTCTGATTCCCCACTCCGAAATAGTAAGGCCTCCTGTATTGGCTTTTGTCTCCTGAGGTAGACTGAGGTCTTCAGAATTACTCCAGGCGAATGCCTACAGGGTTGGTTGAGCAAGACCACTGTAGATATCTTTCCACGAAAAGGTAACTAGAGGTTTGTCTCTGATAACATCCATAGTAACTGTGTAATTCCTAGCTTACTTTTTTCCACAGTTGCGAAATATTAAACATGTAAGTTAAGCCAAATGCATCTTTAATGTGGTGCGGGACACTCCACTTTTTCTTTTACATTTAGTTTCCAGCCTTTGCACCTGAGTGAGGTTTGTTTAGTAGCGTTAACATTCTATGTATGGATTGGAAGAGGTAAGTTTAAAGGACACAATTTTCCGCTTAACCTCTATAAAGCCACGGCTCTTCCAGCGATGCTATTACGGCCGCACAGCCGGCACATCGCTTCCGACACGTGTCTAAAATTACAGTCAGCGCAGAACAAAGTAGTAAAGAAGATTCTGAAAGCCACTCCGAGGGAACGACAGAAATCCGTGAAGTCTCGCAAGTGGGAAAAATGAAGATCATCATACAGAATACAGTAGATAAGGCATTTATTAAAATCAACGTCCAACGCACAACATCAGACATGTACGCGTTATATCACAAATGTAAATAATAAAATATCGTGATGGTTTCATACTCCACCAAGACTAATAACGAGGAACTGACGGATGCGGGAACTAATGAGTAAAATACATTTGTTTTTGTGTCTTTTTATACACTAAAGCGCCAAAGAAATGGTACAGGCATGCGTATTCAAATACAGAGATATGTAAATAGGCAGAATACGGACTGCGGTCGGCAGCGCCTATATAAGACAGCAAGTGTCTGTTGCAGCTTTTAGATCGGTTACTGCTGCTAAAATGGCAGGTTATTAAGATGTAAGTGAGCCTGAACGTGGTGTTTAGTAGGCTCACGAGCAATGGGGCACAGCGTCTCCGAGATAGCGACGAAGTGGGGATTTTCCAATAAGACCATTTCACGAGTGTACCGTGAAAATCAGGAATACGGTAAAACATAAAACCTCCGACATCGCTGCGGACGGAAAAGATCCTGCAAGAACGGGGCCAATGGCGACTGAAGACAATCGTTCGAGGTGACAGAAGTGCAACCGTTCCGCAAACTGATGCATATTTCAGTGCTGGGCCATCAAGAAGGGTTAGCGTGCGAACCATTCAACGAAACATAATCGACATGAGCTTTTGGAGCTCCTGTATCCTGGGCTCCTCCAACACTGACATTGGACTGGTGATGACCGGAAACATGTTGCCCGATCTGACGAGTCACGTTTAAAATTGTATTGATCGGATGGGCGTGTATGGGTGTGGATACAACCTCATGATACCATGGACCCTGAATGTCAGCAGGGACTGTTCAACCTGGTGGAGAATCTGTAATGGTGTAGGTGCGTGCAGTTGGAGAGATACGGAACTCCTGATACGTCTAGACACGACTCTGACAGGTGACACTTACGTAAGCATCCTGTCTGATCAGCTGCGTCTTTTTATGTCCATTGTGCATTCCGACGGACTTGGGCAATTCCAGCAGAACAATGCGACACCCTACACGTCCAGAATTGCCACAGAGTGGCTCCAGGAACACTCTTCTGATTTTAAACACTTCCGCTGGCCCCCAATCTCCCCAGACATGAACGTTATTAAGCATATCTGGGATGCTTTGCAACGTTCTGTTCAGAAGAGATCTCCATCCCCTTTGAACTTTTACGGATTTATGGACAGCCCTGCAGGATTCATGGTGTCAATTCCCTCCAGCACTATTTCAGACGAGTCCTTGCCATGTCGTGTTGCGGCACTTCTCCGCTTTCTGGGGTGCCCTGCACGATGTTAGGTAGGTGTACCAGTTTCTTTGGCTCTTCCGTGTATTACTGTATGCTCGTATCTTTACCTTGTATAGAGGTATAACCTGTTCCAGACGAAACTAAGAAGTGAACTACAACGACATAAGGTAGAAAACACCGCACCGTTCAAAACGATAAATAAATAGTGCATAAAAAAACGAACTACGGCAACAGTCGTGGCAGATCGTTATGGCGAAGGACGTGCAGAACACAAAACATGAGGGACAAAACTGAAATACTTTAATAGGCTGCCCTCTGTCAGAGATACTGGATTCTGCGGCTCTGGGAAACACACATTGCGCGGGACACTACAGAACCGGTTACTAGGCAATGCATATTCTGCAAAAAGTGCGGTAAAACAAAGACAGTCAACAACTTAGTCGTTTTGTGGGCGGTCGAACGTTGCCTGTCTTGTGATGGCGGCGGCAAACGCTTTGTGTAACAACAAAGTGTGTGTAACAACTTCACAGATTGCGCCACTTTGAGTTGCCGGCCGTTCCATTGTAGCCACTAACGTGCGTCAGATCTCAACAAACAAAGTAGCAACCGCAAGTCAAACAGCGGTGCTACGCTTAAAGCAGTAGTACGTGACAATAGGGTCAAGAAGCATCACACTAGCTTGAATGAACAGGCGACATTCAGAGCTCAGAAACGAGACACCAAAACTATCAAATAAGACTCTCTACAGCAGGAATGGCTGAAATTCTCACTTATTTTAACTTACAATACACGACAAATTTACACTTTTCCGTAGGTCTGTTTTTAAACAAAACCGTATTTGAAATAAATAATCAGTTATTTTTCAACAACTACTGGTTGAAATACTTCTTGACATACTTCAGTATTAAACTAACGCATCCAACTACATCCCACCGGCTTTCCGTCGTCTGTCCATCTTTCTTCCGTTTGATTCTTATCACAAGGAATTCAGCAAAGAAATTTCTCCTAAAGTCAGTTCTTTTGACTTTATACCCTTCTAAACGAAAATAACTACATTCGATTTTTTAAAAATTACTTTTATAAGAAATAAACACCGAGCGAGGTGGCGCAGTGATAAGCACACTGGACTCGCATTCGGTAGGACGACGGTTCAAACCCGCCTCCGGCCATCCTGATTCAAGTTTTCCGTGATTTCCCTAAATCGATTCCGGCAGATGCTGGGATGGTTCATATGAAAGGGCACGGCCGACTTCCTTCCCCATCCTTCCCTTATGCGGTGGGACCGATGACCTAACTGTTTGCCCCCCCCCCCCTCCAAAAAAAAAAAAAAAAGAAATCAACCAACCAATCGAGAAATAAACCACACTGTTACACACACAAAATTCCACCACTTGTTATTCTAAAAGATCTTGGTTTTAAATTCATTCGTCATACCATATTATACCTGCTGTTACAACTTTACTTTTCGTAACTTATCAAGCTTCACTACTATAGTGCCCTCAGCAGGTCTTCGAAAAGTTGTTTCCTTATTTCCAACAGCTTTATCCACTAGTTTGCCTTCACAGACGTTTGTTATTGGTCTGTTAGGGCTCGTTGCATGGTCAATAAAGTTTAACTTTCTTCTTCTGTTTCGTCAACTGATTTTTGTGTGCCTGAACCGATATCGTTTCGGCAACTCTTCTACATACACATTCCACTCACTTATAGCTATTGCTCTTTTGTCTTCATTGCCTATTACTCACTTTCATAGTCACAAAGCAGCACATTTCAGAATAAAAATATTTATCAAGAGCCCGTTTTCTATGATGTTCCAAGATTTGCTTCAAAACAAAGTTGTCTTGACACAGGTGATTCTCTAGCAAGTGTTACCCGCTTTCTGTAATGGCTAGACCTCCTCATAAATAATTTTCCCCAAATAATGAAATTGTTGTATCGTTCCCCACTGTTTTGTGTTCTAAAGAATGGAGCACGGCGGCTGACACCAAGAATGTATATATAACTTAAAACCCGAGTGCAATATACGACTTAATCCACTCCAAGGAACCTAATTCATTAAGAAGCAGGGATCTCATACATCACTGAAATCTAAATCTACCTACATGCTCCGCAAACCACCATACAGTGGATGGCGGAGGGTGTCTCATACTACTGTTAGCCATTTTCTTTCCTGATCCACTTCTCGAGCGGAGCAAAAACTCCGAGGCGGCCGGAAATCGAAAAGGGGCCCTTCTACCGAGGCAGACCCTACTTCAGTTCACGAAACATTTTCGCAAAACACGCATGTTGATCGAATCTGTCGATTACAAATCTAGCACCACGCCTCTGATTTGCATTTCCAAAATTATGGTAACAGATAAGATAGTTCGTAGCAATCTCCTATTGCATGAATAGAACAAAATATTTGTACCTTCGGCTATAAACATCACAATCTCACTACATCGAGATCATTAACTTTTTTTGCAGACGTGGCGCATACAACACAAAAACCGCTCCTGGAACTGTGATTAGCCGCCTCTGACAAACACACCGCGGATTAAAAGGCAGAGAGATATTCTTCTGGCCCTTCAGAAGAATCTGGCTTTCAGACCCAAGCATGAAAACAGTAGTGCTGTCTCAGTTTCAAGATGCTGAATGGACCCAGTTCAAGTCCTTCAAAGAGCGGAAAGCTTTGGCAGTAACGAGGTTCAGCCCAGAGTCATCTGGGAAATACGCGCGGTGCCCGCTCTGTCACTAACAGGAAGATGGCGACCGTCTGGCTTTGTTATAGTTACTTCTGGCGCCAATTGGACGGAATGGGTTTCTTGGCGGACAGCTCTGCCAGTGCCTTGCCGCTGCCGCCATCCCAACTCAAAGAGGGAAGGGCTTTGTTAACGCCGACAGGAAGAAGCTCGCCAGATAAGGCCCAGATAGCTGCCACAGCCGCAGAAGCGGTAGCTGTATTTGTATGGGGCCGTGCTGGTGGCAGGGCCGAGAAAGTGTTACGAGCACACACATCACGCCGCGACTGGCTGTTGGCGACTCGCGCTCAGCAAGCTCAGGTATCTGCAGCTAGTCCAATACAGTCGTGAAGGCTCATATGCAACATAATGATGATTGGAACCCTAAATAATAATACAGATGGGTAGCAGAAATATCCGTGAAGTATTAATAGTGTACTGGCTGATTCAGCTACATCTGTCAAATATCTATGCCTAACGTTACGAAACAGAGTTAGAAGGAACACATAAATTGGAAGAGTTCTGTGAAAGCGTAGTTCGCGAGAGCTTCTACATCAGCATACATATTCCGCAAGCCACCCCGCGGTGTATGGTGGGCGGTACCTTGCAGTACTACCTAGCCATTCCTTTGTTTCTTCCACTTGTAAATGGAGCGAGGGAAAAACGACACGCTTTTCTCTTTCCTTCTCTTTGCGATCCTTACAGGTAATGCAACTTCAGATGCTCTAATCAACATTTATTTGCGAAAAGAACGTCCCCTTATCTCCATGGATTCCCATTTCCGTAATACTCGCGTGCTGAACGAATCTACCGGTAACAAATCTAGCAGCACCCCCCACATTGCTTCGATGTCTTCCTTTAATCCGACCTGGCGGGGTTCCCAAACACTCGAATAGTACTAAAAAATGGGTCACACTACTATTCTATTCACGGTCTTTTTATATAACGGACAGTCAAATAAAAATGATATTTATGGAAAAAACTAAGTAAACCGTTTATTATTTCAAAAGATATCGCCATGGCTGTTAATACTTTTATCTCACTGTGAGACAAGACGGTCAGTGCCTTCACGGAAAAAACGATGGCGGTTGCCTACGGGATTATACCCTGGCCCACACGTTGCCAAGCCATTGCAGAAGTTTCGCTGAGAAGCATGCCCTTACACAATCCTCCACACAGTCCCGATACCTCCCCATGCGATTATCTTATTTTTGGAACCGTTAAGAAAGATATTCGTGCCGGCCGGAGGGGCCGAGCGGTTCTAGGCGGGAGGGGCCGAGCGGTTCTAGGCGCTTCAGTCTGGAACCGCGCGACCGCTACGGTCGCAGGTTCGAATCCTGCCTCGAGCATGGATGTGTGTGATGTCCTTAGGGTAATTAGGTTTAATTAGTTCTAAGTTCTAGGGGACTGATGACCTCCGAAGTTTAAGTCCCATAGCGCTCAGAGCCATTTTTGAAAGATATTCGTGGCCGTCCGATTTGCTTCGGATGGAGAGCTACATGCGTATGCACAGACATGGTTCCGTAAGCAACCGCAAACACTTTTCCATGAATGCAATGGCCGTCTTATCAGACAGTGGGATAAATTTATTAACAGTCATGGAGATTATATTTGAAATAATGAACAGTTCACTTACTTTTTTTTCCATTTGTCTTGTTATCTTTTGACTAACCGTAATACATTGAAAATAAATTTAGCTTGTTGTTTTTAACTTAGGTTCCTTGATTTTTACTAATACTTCAACTGTTTGTCAATTCGAAATTGGGCCGGCCGAAGTGGCCGTGCGGTTAAAGGCGCTGCAGTCTGGAACCGCAAGACCGCTACGGTCGCAGATTCGAATCTGCCTCGGGCATGGATGTTTGTGATGTCCTTACGCTAGTTAGGTTTAACTAGTTCTAAGTTCTAGGGGACTAATGACCTCAGCAGTTGAGTCCCATAGTGCTCAGAGCCATTCAATTCGAAATTGATTTTCACTGTAGGGCATCATGACATTGTAAACACTCCACAACTGATCATTACCCCGTCTTGCAATGTAGCTAATCTTAATATCAACAGGATGTTCTTAACAAACAATGGTAAGAAACTACATAATTATTTAAAAGCTGCACCAGCTGCTGCTGAAAGCTTCACTGAGTCCAGTAGTGGTTTTCAGCCTTCATATTAAGCCGTTTTCAAATAGATCTGAAAACTGACATAAATATGACACATATACAGGGTGTCCCATGAGGAAAGGCCAATATTCAGTAACATGACAGGAATGATCGTCAGAGGCAAAAAAGGTCTAGTAAACATAGGCTCTAAAATGCATTCCTTGAACAGCTGTGACTACTTGTTCACTTTAGATATTATGAAACAAGTCTCTTCTACCGCAAGCTCTTTGCTTTCAATATTTTCGGAAGAGGCAGTGTGTACTAAAATAAGAAAAAATTGCCCAGTAAACATGGGCTCTAAAATGCATACCTTAAGGTCTATGAGCACTTGTTCAATAGAAGAGATGTGTTTGACAACTGCGAAGATGAACAAGTGCTGATAGCTCTTAAGGTATGCACTTTAGAGCCCATGTTTATTAGACGTTTTTGTCCATACTCCAATCTCTCCAAGGATGGAATACAAAGAGCTTGAACCAGAAAAGATTTGTTCCACAGTATCGAAGATGATGAAATGCTCGTGGCTCTTACAGAATGCATTTTAGAGCCCATATCTGTTAGACATTTTTGCTTTGAATGATCGTTCCTGTGATACCCCGGGCGACTGACCATTCTTCATGGGAACCATGTACGAACTTCATATACAATAGATAAAAAAAACAAGACTTAAAATATATATATATATAACTACGGTATAAAATTTATAGTATGCTGTACAGAAGCCACGTCCAAACGATAAAAGTGCAAATGGGGTGGATTTAAAATGTTTCTTGCCCAATGATTTCATGAGAAACATAGACTGTATAATTCAATACATTGTAAATATCCTTTGGGATGGGTTTAAAAAGATTTATGTTTTGGCATATTCGATAATTCCAAATTGTATGTAATACGAATAAGGGGCTAAAAAACTGTTCTAGATTTAATAACAGAGTAAAATAGTTCCAGTTGACGGGGCATCCAAGTCAAATATAGAATTATGTCTTTGGTGAGGGAAAGTTGAACATCACGAAACTGCAAAGGTCGTTATCGTAGCTTAGATGGAGTGTGGACAGCTTACAGAGTGGACTCAGTATAGTCCTCAACAGCAAATGGGAACAGTTTTCTGTTAAATAAACAGACAGTTCCGGAATCAGCACATGGAGAAACAAACAACAAAATGTTTTAAAAACATGTCATCCATTTTGTCGTTTGGAAATGCTGCAATCGTGTGTTTTATCATACTCTGTAAAATGTTAACTACACCTACTGACAAAAAGGTTTGGTACTTTGGCACGAGTACATTGAAGATACGAGACACGTAAGCCCTTGGACGTACGAGTAGATAAATAAAAAACTGAACTCAGGTACGTTAATGAGTATATTAATGTAAAGATAAAAATCGGACGAAATCTAACGAAATAAGAGCTTGTAAAATTCTTCGCCTGAGTAGAATTTCTTAGGCTGGAGAACTGTCACAAGCTTGTATTAACCAACGTCAGTTATTAGTTCAAAAATGGCTCTGAGCACTATGGGACTTAACTTCTGTGGTCATCAGTCCCCTAGAACTTAGAACTACTTAAACCTAACTAACCTAAGGACATCACACACATCCATGCCCGAGGCAGGATTCGAACCTGCGACCGTAGCAGTCCCGCGGTTCCGGACTGCGCGCCTAGAACCACTAGACCACCGCGGCCGGCAGTTATTAGTTATTCGATGTCGACTGGCTTAGTAAACTTTTGTTATTATGGTAACCATAAAATATAACGGCATCTCCGATTTGTATGAAGTGTCCATAATCAGTTTCAACGTTCCGTTAATGCCACGTTTTATAGAAAAATACGCAACAGCAACGCCACACGTGTGAAAGCGCACAAGTAAGTTTGCTCAAAGAATTTCGGGGCTAGCCTGAACATGTACTGGACTAACTCGGGCCACGAGTAAGATTGCAAGACATTTACAAACCGAACGGGGTAGCGCAGTGGTTAGCACACTGGATTCTCATTCGGGAGGACGACGGTTCAAACCCGCATCTGGCCATCCTGATTTAGGATCTCCGCGATGTCCCTAAATTGCTTGAGGCAAATGCCGCGATGGTTCCTTCGAAAGGGCACTATTGCTTTCCTTCTCCATCTTTCCCCAAACCGAACTTCTGCTCCGTCCCTAATGACCTCGTTGTCGACGGGAGGTTAAACACTAATCTCCTCCTCCTCCTCCTCCTACATTTCAGGCTCAAGCTGTGAACTTCTCTAGCGAGTGGGAGACCTCACATTACGTTCATGGAGCGTGGTGGCGACTACTTGGAGAGAGTAGCCCTTGAATGTAGGAGCGAGTACCTTCTCGTATCGTATGGATGAGGGCGCAGAGTCACGGACTAAGCTTTCGAGAGAGGGCACTGGCCACTCTCGCGTGTCCTGAGCAGACTTTCCCTGCGTCTCCGAGACTCGTTAGCTTGCTCTGCACACTGCGCTTTGCGCGTTTTCTCTGTTTCTGCACTTTGCGCGGCAACGAAATGACCTGTGGTGCCTTAGCATATGCAGAGACAAGAAATGGAGGCTTTTGTATCCTGAGAGTACTACAGTGACTGTTACACATTTGTATGTGCGACTTCGTTCTACAATCAGCTGTGAGGTGCTTGACAGACAACGTTTTCCATATACTGGAGCAACAAATTTTTAAGCCACTGTAGAAACCGTGGGTGGTCCATATCCTCATGATAGTCACCGGTTTTTTCCGATCGAAAAATTAGAGGTCCTTCAGGCACAAAGCTGTTTGAAGATCCTGCATGGGCCACAATTAATCGTGATCTTCTTCCTGTTGGCTAATGACCGCTGCTATTCGGAGTATCATCTGTCCAGCATTTTTCAATTGATTCTCCAGCGTTGACCCAGGTTTCGTCCAATCGTATGACTGGGTGTATGTCCTTTCCTACAATTTTGTGTAAGAAAATGGTACGAGCTGCAACGACATGAGATTTTTCTAGTAACAGTTTTCGTCCATCGAACTTTTTAAAACGGAAGCCCATACTTTTTAGTATCATCGTAAGTGACGTTTTCCCCCCTCAGAAAAGTTCACTTTCTTTTAAAGAAATTAGCAACTTCACTATTGTGGGGTATTCTTTCCTTTTACAGTATTTATATGTGCCGACGAATTGCATCGGATTGTAAAAAATAAATATCTGTAATAGGACGAGGCTGCTTCTTTTTCTTGCCCGGAGCACCTAAAAACACACTGTTTCTTCCACAGAGGCTTTTTCCACACTGTTTATTTCACTGTCTAGTAAGTCTTGAAGTAGCAGCCCTTTCCTTATAACCGTTCTTTCACTGAGTCCTAGAGTTTTCGAGGCACGCTCTAAAACTTTATCAGCAGGAATCGACACATGCCCATGAACAGAAACAAATTCTTGTTCTTGCTCGTAAAACTCAAGCGTCCTCCGTAATAATTCGACGCCGGAACCGGCTTTTGTTCGGTGCTGTTATTGGCTCAGTAGACGCGGCGCTTCCCGTTCCTCACCTGTTAGTTATACTACCAACTCTACGACGCTTGGGGAGTGACCTTGAAGTGACATGTTTCAGCGGCCCGGCGATAGTATTGTATTTTAAAGTCTCTGTTCCGAGCACTCCTCGCGTGTATGGTGGAAATACTCGGTCCATATTTGCCTCTTTGCGAGTGTAGACTGGAGTTTATTGTCGGTTAAATGCTTACTCCAAATGCAAGCCTGATTTATTAGCCCAGCAGCACCATGGACTAATAAATCCCATCTTTGGCAGATGAAGAAAAACTGTTTAAAAACTAGCCATTATACAAGTAACTAGGTTATAAAGCAAGTGTCTCTGAATGCAACTGAATGTATTGCCTTAAACTAGGTAAATAGTTGCTCGTTGAAGTGTAACGAAAAGAGAGACTGAATCTGCACAACGTATTTAACATAGACTACGATAACGAGACTTACGTAAGAAAATCCAAACAAGAAACATTCCGAAATAGAAAAGGTCAGACGTACAACGTTCAATTATATATATCACGGATATAGTCGTATAAAACTATGGGAAGTGACCCAAGGACTAAAAATATTTCTAAATTAAAAGAAAAAAAACAATAATTATCTTTTGGGTTCTGTAGAGTTTATCAATTCCCGCGCTTACGAAGGGAATCTGGAGAAAACCCCTTCATTATGCACGCTATGCATATTTGTCATTCCTACACATATTTCCGCTATTTTTGTGTGTTATCATCAATGGTTTATTTTTTACTAGTCCATTTCATATAACGGTACCAGTTATTTTGTACTGATAGTGTCAATGTAACATAATATTTGTAGCTTGTTACAGTTTTTGGTGCTGCCGTTTTCTTTACACTAGCGACATTTTACTTATTACACAGACATTGTATTCTACATTATCACGAATACTCAACGTGACAATATGATGCACATTTATTGAGATATTTTAGACTTTGTGAAGTTCAGAGTGCCTACAGTAACCATTATATATATGGGCAATAATTTTAGGTTGATTAATGACACCTAAAGATGGCAACTTGGTTCCGAAACAGGTAATGTGAATATTTCATATTTTTAAGTGATCGTAACGTAATAAATTCTCATAAAAACAGTATTGCGACTGTTGTCAGCACAGCTGTTCCAAGCGTCATCATTATCAGCCAGATGGTGCATTATATGGAGACGGCCTACTACTAGCGGCCGAAACCGGCTATTCTTGGAATAAATGACTCTGCATTTTTTTTCTAATTTTATTTATGAAGTCGCATACTTCCATTTGACAGTTTATCAATTTCTAAAACTACATAAAATGGCTGCAATTAGCTCGTGTGTTACTGTAGCTTTATATGAAGCAGGATAATGAAAAAGTCCACGGAAGATAACACACGACGTGTTGTATCATGTTTGGGTAAAAGAAAAGTAGACACTTCATTTTGTCCCAGCGATAAAAAATGTCGAGCTGTGCCAAGTTTACGACACGGATTGATAATGAATAGGCAGCTAATAGTAGCTAGACATACCACATAAATTGTGTTGACGTTATGTTCGCTGTGTGGCCAAATCTGTTGTTCCTGACATGTTCTACAGCATTCATATGGTCTCATTATCATAGGATACTAATGCAAGTCGCAAGTCGTGTGATCAGGGCCTCCCGTCGAGTAGACCGTTCGCCGGGTGCAAGTCCCGATTTGACGCCACTCCGGCGACTTGCGCGTCGATGGGGATGAAATGATGATTAGGACAACACAACACCCAAGTCCCTGATCGGAGAAAATCTCCGACCCAGCCGGGAATCGAACCCGGGCCCTTAAGATTGACATTCCGTGCGCTGACCACTCAGCTACCGGGGGCGGACATAGGATACTAATGATTCACTTTAAAATGGCCATCGATTCGAAATTGCCACATCACATGAAGAAAGTGTTAGGGCTACCATTTAGATAGTAGTAAATAAATCGTTTCTTGGATCAAGTATAAACTCTCTCCGATTTTTCAAAATAAAAAAATGTGATAAAATAGCGAAACGACAAAGAGACGCACATGAGCGAATCGTCTTTACTGAGGTTTGGGATTTTTGAGGTGGGCAACTACGAATTTGTGAATAATGGTTACGTGAACTACGTGCTAAAAACACAGCGAGCTGATAAAAGAGGAATCTGAACATTCTTCGTGAAGCCAAACAAAATTTATCAGTCGAAGAAAATAGACACCAACAGCCGTCATTTTATTTAATAATTTGGCAGTGTTAATGTTGTTGTAATTTAACTGTATTTTATATTTTTAATTTGCCAAGGTTAGTTGTGGTCCTCCAGCCCTGGAAACATGTTCTCAGAGTTTCCTTCAAGTCCGAACATTGTCGCCTTCTGCTCTTGAAAGGTTATTGTAATTTCCTCTGAAAGATTTTGCAAGTTATTGTGGGCCTTCCGCCGTTGGTGTTCCAAAACGAAATTTTTAAACTTACGGTCATTTTATTTAATAATTTTATTTCAAAAAAATGTTCAAATGTGTGTGAAATCTTATGGTACTTAACTGCTAAGGTCATCAGTCCCTAAGCTCACACACTACTTAACCTAAATTATCCTAAGGACAAACACACACACCCATGCCCGAGGGAGGACTCGAACCTCCGCCGGGACCAGCCGCACAGTCCATGACTGCAGCGCCCTAGACCGCTCGGCTAACCCCGCGCGGCAACAATTTTATTTAACTGCCAGTTCCGTACTACATTAGCACCATATTCAGGTCCCTGCACACGAAGCCACGTAAGTCATCTAGGCGGTTGTACTGTCATAGTGGACCCTTCGCACCTCTAACGACAATATAAGCCAATGAGGCGCCGGAACTGCTAATTACATAAAATTATGGCTGTTGGTATCTATTTTCTTCAAGTCTTCGACTAGTCGCAGTATCATTCCATTTATACAAGAGGGGTTTATCGCCGTCCCAATGGGCCTGATTAGCGATTTCAAAATAAAATAGAAGTAACAAAAACAGTTCGAGTGCCTTTATGAGGACATGATTTCTTCTTGTTGTTTCCGATGACTGCAGCGCAGAGGGGGAAGGAGTAGCAACCAGGAGTGACGCAGAGGGCGGCGTCGATTGCCTGGTGGTTATCGACGTCCGCTTCCGCTTCCTTGACGGGGCGGCGGTGGCGGCGGCAGTGGCGACGCGGCGGCGAGCTGTCCCTTGTGGCTTGCGCCTTGCCCAAAAGCAGCAGCGAGACTTTTCCGGTCATATCTGCCGCAGAGCCGTGGGGGCATTGACTGCGGCTAGCCGGGCAGTGCCACCTCTACTGCCCGCCAAGTCCTGACCGAGACCCTTAGCAGGCATGCTGCTAGCTGTGACTTACAAGCGATGCATTACTCCCAACGATGGTCTGATGCAACCCGCCACGGCTTCCTTTCCGTACAACAGTAGGCATCCAAACTCATCTATTTACTGGATATGTTGCAGCCTCTGTCTTCCGCTGTAGTTTTTAACCACTAAAGCTCCCTCGAGACCGTGAAAGTTATTTCCGGACGCCTTAACACTTGCTCTCTCATACCGTCTCTACCTCTTGTCAGCGTTTCACTACTCGTCGATTCTGTGGAGAAGCTCCCAATTTCTTATCAATCTACCTAATTTCCAAGAATAATATACAGAAGAAGGGAAAAGAAAACTGAGGATCTCTCACATGACGGTCAGTTTGGCTTTACGAAAGGTAAAGGCACCCGAGAGGCAATTCTGACGTTGCGGTTGATAATGGAAGCAAGACACAAGAAAAATCAAGACACGGTCATATGATTTGTCGCCTTGGAGAAAGCGTTCGGCAATGTAAAATGGTGCAAGATATTCGAAATCCAGAGAAAAATAGGGGTAAGCTATAGGGAAACACGTATAATATACAATACGTACAAGGACAAGATGGAACAATAAGAATGGAAGACCGAGAACGAAGAGCTCGGATTAAAAAGGGCGTAAGACAGATATGTAGTCTTTCGCTCGTACTCTTCAGTCTACACAGCGAAGAAGTAATGACAGAAATAAAAAAAAGGTCCAACAGTGTGATTAAAATTTGAGGTGAAAGGATAACAGTATTAAGATTCGCTGATGACATTGGTATCCTCAATGAACTGAAGAAGAATTACAGAATCTGTTGAGTGGAATGAACAGTGTAATGAGTGGAGAATATGGACTGAGAGTAAATCGAAGAAAGACGAAAGTAACGATAAGTAGCAGAAATGAGAACAGCGAGAAGCTTAACATCAGATCACATCACGATCTAGGCAGCATTATTACCCATAGCGGACGGAGCGAGGAGGACATCAAAAGCAGACTAGTTCTGGCAAAGAAAGCCTTGTTTTAAACATAAGTCTTAATTTGATGACGACATTTGTGAGAATGTACGTTTGGAGCACAGCGTTGTATGGTAGTGAAACATCGACTGTGAGAAAACCGGAAAAGAAGAGAACACAAGCACCTGAGATGTGGTACTACTGAGGAATACTGCAAATTAAGTGGACTAATGAGGTAAGGAACGAGGAGACTCTCCGCAGAATCGGTGAGGAAATGAATGTATGGAAAACACTGACAATAAGAAGGGACAGGATAATAGGACATCTGTTAAGACACCAGGGAGTGACTTCCATGGTACTAGAGGCAGCTGTAGAGGGTGAAAACTGTACAGGAAGACAGAGATCGGGATTTTGTCCTCCTTGCTTCGTCGTTTTGTTATTTTGCTTCTGAGGCATAAGAACTCCTTCACTTCGTCTACTCCGTCGTCCCCAATTTTATTGTTAAGTTTATCGCTGATCTCATTTCCGATATTTCTCGTTACTTAGAAGCAACGAATACTGCTCTAGTACGACGTGCTTGGGAACGATTAGTGAGAAATCGAGATTCAAAGTTTTACGGAGCTTGTTCCATATCTTACCAGAGCGCCATGAGCCGCACAGCAGCCTTAGCGTAACCGGCTAAGGTGGAAGACTAGCAGGTAGTTTGCCCTTAACTGCGCTCGAGTCCCATTTTGTTCTGTTTCCCTAGTTTACCCCGAAACAGCCCGGTAATGAGTCTTCAGTCGTCAATGTCCTGGTAACGGCTCTATTTCAAAAACGTGCGCCGAAACGTATGAGTGTGCTGTGCGCCTATGAAATGTTGATTAACAACTCGAGCACTGTGATTAGAATTCTTCTGGGTATTGTACCACGACTTTGCACAAAATACTTTAATTATAAACTGTAAAATCAACGGTCTTCCTCGAGGGCGAGACTGCGAGTCTTGTTCTGAGGAAAGCCGTTGTCACACTGTTGTAATTAAAGTATTTAATTCAATGATGCGCTACAACACTCAGAAGGGTTTTAATCATCATGAGACCGCCGCGGAAGTCTATGTAGCTAAGTCCATCAGTTCTGATATCGAAATGAAGCGGTGTGCTAGACATGGGATAGGAAAGAAGGCAACCCCGTACATTCTACGAACAGAGGCCACAACTGTTTTCTACGATACTACAGCTCCAAAAGCAAAACAAATACAATGTATATTATTCATAGCAGGTACAGCTCGGGGTCGTCTTCACTGCAATACGTGCGGGAATGTATCGATAAGTAAATGTTCTTTTCATCACGTTTCCTTACTGTAGATCATTACACGCCGCCTCTAATGTACCACAATGATGACGCGCTCTCACACGGTACTACGTTCAACACATACCGTTTTGTTTCTCGGTTGCGGTCAACAAGTGTTCCATCGAACGGCGGAATTCTTTATCAGAGATTGAGACTAGTCCAGACAAATAAATCGGTTTCATTGAAGTATCCAAAGGTAAATAAGCAGAGTGGACTGTAGATGCTAATCCACGACAGCTACACAAACACGAAAACCGCCAAAAAATATTAGTCACGGAACAGTACAATCATTTTGGGAATAACAAAAAGCGACGGAAAGGCGAATTTAGAGGCATCAGATAATGAGGTGAAGATCTCATAGTGACTGTTAGGAGCAGATTCCCCAAATCATTTCCAGCTACGCCCGCATCTCATGGTCGTGCGGTAGCGTTCTCGCTTCCCACGCGCGGGTTCCCGGGTTCAATTCCCGGCGGGGTCAGGGATTTTCTCTGCCTCGTGATGGCTGGGTGTTGTGTGCTGTCCTTAGGTTAGTTAGGTTTAAGTAGTTCTAAGTTCTAGGAGACTGATGACCATCGATGTTAAGTCCCATAGTGCTCAGAGCCATTTGAACCATTTTTTTTTCCAGCTACTCGAACGGTGGTTCAATCAGTAAGGCGACAGGCTATTTCTTTCGTTTTACATTGCGTGGTAGGTAATGGAGTTTCTGTCAATAGAAATTTTTAAAAGAGCTCAAAACCTTTGTGTTTTTTGTGTTGGTTATTCTTCGAGGGTAACACTTTAAAAAAATTGCTTTGTGTGGCGGGTAAGAAAGGTTTTCTTTCTTCCTAGCTATAAGGTAAGACGGTGTTGGTAATGCTCAGATTATAATCAGTGTAGCGTGTTCTCCTCTATCGTATTGGTTTAAATAGACTTCCCAGTGGTTTCATGACACGTTTGATAGTTAAAAAAAAAGGTTGAAATGGCTCGGAGCACGATGGGACTTAACATCTCAGGTCATCAGTCCCCTAGAACTTAGAACTACTTAAACCTAACTAACCTAAGGACATCACACACATCCATGCCCAAGGCAAGATTCGAACCTGCGACCGTAGCGGTCGCACGGTTCCAGACTGAAGCGCCTACAACCGCTCGGCCACTGCGGCTGGCTGATAGTTAAATATCGGTTACCCACACAGGTGACTAATGTCGCTTTATCAGTTCGTAGTCTAATTCTTTGTCATAAGTAAATAACTCGATGACGATAGTCTGAATGGCGAGTAGTGGGCATCACGTATCATTACAGCCTTATCAGAAACCTCACACTGCGTCCGCACAGAATGGGCTCTTTTATCTGCTATTAGTTTTATCACAACGTGATTAATATTCCAAGAGCAACAGATTTTCGCTGTAGCACTACAGGGTTATTTACTTAATACCTAAAATCAGTTCACATATACAGAGTACAGTTTTCATGAAAAACTTATCATAGATTAAACTCCAATGTGGTGAGGCAACTTCGATGTTCGCCGAAATTGTAGCACTCGATACAAGAGTAATACATACCAACTACTACCTAGAATCAGTTCACATATACAGAGTACAGTTTTCATGAAAAACTTATCACAGATTAAACTCCAATGTAGTGAGCCAACTTCGATGTTCGCCGATATTGCAGCACTCGATACAAGAGTAATACCTACCAACTACTTTTAGTTATCAAAAACAAGTACAAGAAAAATGGTTCAAATGGCTCTGAGCACTATGGGACTCAACTTTTGAGGTCATTAGTCCCCCAGAACTTGAACTAGTTAAACCTAACTAACCTAAGGACATCACACACATCCATGCCCGAGGCAGGACCTGCGACCGTAGCGGTCTGGCGGTTCCAGAGTACAGCGCCTAGAACCGCACGGCCACTTCGGCCGGCAAAAACAAGTACATACAAGTGACATCATGGTATAACGAATGAGTTGAAGCTCTGTTATAGAGTACAGTCTGACATTTAAGTATCTAATGACTACGCCATAGCGCAATTTTATAGAATTTTGTATTCAAAGACATTTGCAACCTAGTGCATATTTGGATACCATCGTCCATGATATTATGTGATGCGTGAACTCGGCAATCTGAAGACGAAACCGGCAATGGAAGTACTGCTTTAAATTGAGTAGAAAATTAAGACATTATTGCTTGTTGTTTTCCCTGTTAAGAAATATTGTATGAAATTGTACCCTCAAAGCGCAAATAGGCGAAAGGTTCAAAAATGGCTCTGAGCACTATAGGACAACTTCTGAGGTCATCAGTCCCCTAGAATTTAGAACTACTTAAACCTAACTAACCTAAGGACATCACACACATTCATGCCCGACGCAGGATTCGAACCTGCGACCGTAGCGGTCGCGCGGTTCCAGACTGTAGCGCCTCGAACCGCTCGGCCATTCCGTCCGGCTAGGCGAAAGGGTTTATGATAAATAGTGTTAATGCCTTATCCCCTTAGATTTCTTTTTTCATTTGATTTAGCTTTAAGACACTCGGTAGTGACATTGGTGGCCAACTGGGTATAGCGCTAGACTCTGATTCTGGAGATCACAGGTCTAGTCCAGGGCAGGGGCGGGGACTTTTCCTCCTTCCAGTTCCTCCAAGACGGCTCCAGGTCCAGCTATCAAACTGAATGCCGTGGACAATCCCGGGGATAAAAGCCTGCCGGGGCAATGGGCCCGCCACACTCCCCCTGCTAGTGCCACACCGACGAAAGGCTGCATTCTCCTTAGTCACGCCAGAGGCACTACAGACTTTACTTTCTCTCTTAGGTCACTCGAGCTTACAGGCAGCACACCTGTACTGATATCTCTGTCATTTTTGAACATATGGTATATACCTACAAAAACTCACTTCAGTTCTTCAATTGAGTCATTTACCTGACACACAGCTCGAAAGAGAAGAGGAAAGATTAGGACTTAACGTCGGATTTCAAACGAACGGAGGAAGGAAACATACCATGACCTTTACAAAGAAAAGATCCCAGCGACTTAGGGAAACAGCGCAAAATCTAGACGTGAATGGCGAGATGGTGAACCCCAGTCCTCCTGAAAGCGAGTCTGTTGTCATTACCGCCTTGATTGCTATAAAACTGGAAACCACACAGACTGCCAATTATGCGCTGTTGCATAATATACCTTAAGTTCTGAAGGGTAGCTCAAAAATCGGGAAGCATGCAAGCTAAAGTAGATAACAAAGAAAAAGATTCCAACAGAATCTGATTGTAATAGAGTATTGGCGGTAAAGGTCTGAAATCTGTCACGTTGTTTAAATATCTAGACGTAATGCAACACGGCAATATAAAATGGGATGCAGATATGGAATTAGTTGCAGGGAGAGAATAATATTTGTTGGGGAGGGGGGGGGGGGGAGGGGGATTATGAGAAAGTGCGGTTAATCTGCAAGTATTCAGTATACTACTCGGTCCAGTTCTGAGTACTGCTTCAAACTTTCAGTTCTTTATCGCGTAGACATCAACCACAGAGATCGAAAAACCTCGGCAGCGCTACTAGGATTATAACAGGTCAGTACAGGTCCATGTAAGACTGTAACGGAGATCCTCGGGAAATTAAACTGTGAATCTCTGGAAGATTGGCACCGTTATTCTAGCGATGTCCTTTCGAGTAAATTTAGATAACCTGCATTCGAAGAAGACTACGTAAAATTCTGTGAGCTCCGTCACATAGTGCGGAGATACTATGAAAATGAGACGGGGGAGATTCAGACACATACCGAGACATAGAGACAAAAAAGTTTTTTTTCAAACTTTATAGCTTCAGGTAGTATTAATAACACTCATCACAGCTAGTTCGGCCCAACGTTGGCCACCTTCAAATTCTGCATCAGGTAGTATAATAACAATCATACATAGGTGGTTCACCCAAACGTTGGCCACCTTCAAATACTATACGTCCGAGGCTCCATTTCTTGTGATCACTAGGTTCCCCAACTTCTGCCTACGACTAACGTATCCAGCGTAAGGCCAAAAACGATTATTTTTGTTATCATATTACATGTCTGTGTCTAAAATAATAAATTTCGTGTGTCTCCCAGGACGGGCGCAACTGTTTCAGCTGTAAGCCACTTCGGCGACTTCCGCGTCCCTTACCTACCCCATTTATCCTACTGGGAAAAGGAGACCTACAGTTTAACGTGGACCCGAACACAAGTCGTTCCAGGCAACTAGGTGAAGGGTAGATTACAGGCATGCAAAATTTTCGCCGTCCGACCGGGATTACATCCAGTGACTTCTCGGTTTCCAGGCACGCACTTTACCACATTTTTTTTCTTTTTTCCCCGTTTTGTCCGTTATTGTTCGTTGCATTAGGTAGTGACGGACGTCACATGACACCCATTGAAGTTCATCGTGGGTCCCTTCACTCAGTTTATTTTATTTTATTTTATTTTTTAATAACAGAGAGCAGCCAGGTCTCTGACCGAACACGCTGAGTTACCGAGCCGGCACCTCTAGATCAAAAAAATGGTTCAAATGGCTCTGAGCACTATGGGACTCAACATCTTAGATCATAAGTCCCCTAGAACTTAGAACTACTTAAACTTAACTAACCTAAGGACATCACACACACCCATGCCCGAGGCAGGATTCGAACCTGCGACCGTAGCAGTCCCGCGGTTCCGGACTGCAGCGCCAGAACCGCACGGCCACCGCGGCCGGCACCACTAGATCACCAAGACCGAGTTTCTACAGTAAAATGAAAAGTAATGATGCATGATTAATTCTTTTCTATAGCTCACATCTGGTTTTTCTACAAGAAAGGTCGCTCGATACATAGCTGTCGTCAAGCCGATGGTTGCTTGGAACACCGTACAGGATTTTACTAGGCATTGTCCTATAGGAGGATCCTGCTTTCCTCCGACGTTTGAACTCACTACCTCAGTCACCCACAACGGGTGATTGTGAGCCATGGAGCAACTGCAAAAGTGCCTATTAGACTTGAAATTGGTGATAACTGAGAGAAGAAGACCGTAGGATCGATTTTAGATCGAGCCCAATAGCCACTGAGTCATACGTGAGTACAATAGGACTGTATGGTAACACGCTAAATGGCTTGGGGAACAAGTTTGTAGCTGTGTATATAAACAGTGCATACACAGAATGGCACACTTAAAGCCTACGTCCACTAAAGAGGTGAGATCTATGGTTTGCAAAGCAGCAGTTATAACCCGGGCTGAGGGAGCCCGCCTACATAGCAGTATTTCAGGCTGTATAAATGAATTACGAGGGTCGTTCAGTAAGTAATGCCCCACATTTTTAAAAACCGCCATTAATATACTTAGACAAACCTCAGTTTTGGTGCTTCACATTTGATGTTTGTTCTGTGCGACGGTGAAGTTACGAAGCGTTCTAAAAGATGGCAGGGCCGTAGTACAGCGTCAAAATGTCGTCTACATACGACTCACGTTACAAGAAGCGTGCTGTTATTGAATTCTTGCGTGCAGGAAAAGAAACCGTGGTGAACATCCATAAACGTTTGTGTGCAGTGTATGGCGATGCTGCAGTTGACAGGAGTACAGCTGGGCAATGGGTAAAGAAAGTTACAGCCTCAGGAAATGCCGAAACAGAGCTCCATGATCAGCCACGCTCGGGACGTCCTGTCACAGCCACTGCTCCAGACATGCTGAATCTTCTGGATGCCATAATTCGTGCCGACCGGCGCATCACAACTCGACAATTGGCTCTACAGTTCGGTCAGCATTGGAAGTGCGTCTGCAATGATCGAGAGTCTCGGATATTCAAAGAGGCGCTCATGATGGGTTCCACGAATGCTCACAGCGGACCGCAAGAATCAAAGAAAGGCTATTTCATCTGAATTGTTCGAGCTTAAAGATTCTCTACGGGAAACATATGGCGAGTGTGTCAGTCATGCAATGAAAACATGGTCACGCCTACAGGACAAGAGCTTTTACCAGTAGGGAATACATGCTCTTCCACAACGTTGGCGCACGGCCATAGAACGTGATGGAGACTACGTAGAAAAAAAAATAGGACATGGACACGATATATTGATGTATATTGTCACTAAATTCTGACTCTTAACAGTAAATATGTGCTGAGAAAAAAAAGTGGGGAATTACTTACTGAACGAGCCTCGCAAATGAAGTGAAATGGCGCAGTTGGAGCTGATTAGGGCGGCGCCTACTGCGCGCCTAAAGCACTTCCAGCTACGCGAGCGGCTGGTGTGGTTTCCACGTCAGACTTAGTGGCGAGAGAACGCGGTGATTTGCTTTCACTGGGAGAGCCTATTAGGGCGCGCGGTTTCCACGGGAGACGCCGCCTGTAATTGGCTGTTAGTCACGCGCCACAGCCGACACGTCTTCTCGCGAAAATCCAGTCCCGTGGCGGCGACGAAGACGGCAGCGGAGGTCCGGTTGCCGACCGTACAATAGCTAGTCACAATAGTCACTCAGCCATCGGGGAAACACTGTCGGGAAAAGGCGACAACTTCGTCTACCGAGGAAAACTCGGAGCTCCACTTTGATTTTACAGCGAATTTCACGGTTTTCAGACTGAAGGCTAGTCTGGTGCAGCTCTCCACGCTAAGTCTATCCTTTACAAGCCTCTTCATCTCTGAACGACTACTTCAATCTACATCCATTCCAGCCTGCTTACGGCATTCAAGTTTTTGTCTCGCTCTACAATTTATACCCTTGCCTCGCTTCCCTCTATTACTAACACGGATTCAAAAATTTACTTTATTAAGAAACAGGTTAATAATTATAGCTGTGTCCGCCCTCGTAGCGCAGCGGTAGGATTACCGCGTACCACGCAAGGGGACCCGGGTTCAATTCCCGGCAGGAATTACTACGCATAATGCACTATAAGCTTATATCGTGTATTTTTATGTAATTTTTTTTGTTTTTTCTTCATTTTAACTGTAAACCACTAAATTCAAATTGTGAACGGCCGGGCTATTGGCCCCGAGTTCTTCTCTCAGTCAATAGATGGCAGCACTTTTGCCACTGTGGTTTACCAATTTGCCTCCTCGTTCGCATCCGCTACTCCCTGTTCTGCGCTCAAAGGAAGCACACCGTTCCGCCGTGAGGGATTAGCCGAGCGGTCTCAGGCGCTGCAGTCATGGACTGTGCGGCTGGTCCGGGGGAGGTTCGAATCCTCCCTCGGGCGTGTGTGTGTGTGTTTGTCCTTAGGATAATTTAGGTTAAGTAGCGTGTAAGCTTAGGGACTGATGACCTTAGCAGTTAAGTCCCATGATAAAAAAAGAAAGAAAAAAAAGCACACCGCTCATGGTACACGCGGCGCTCGGGGACCACAGCACAGCGTTAAGTGTCGTCATATCATTTGTATACATTCCCTACCCAGGCAGTCGTCCGTAATACTGTCTGGTGCCACTTGCGCATTGACATAGATTTCATAACACCTAGCCCGACAGGCGGTTTCAACATGTTTTTTTAAAAGTTTTTTAAAACTTTTCAGAAATTTTTGTTTTTGTTTTTTATGTGTTTTGCAGCGTGTAAAAATTATCTCCCGTCTTTTACTATTTCCGGTACGACACCTGAGGATGGGCTTATAACAGTCCGAAACCGGTCGTGCGAAATTAAAGTAATTTACAACTGAAGCGAGCTTTCAACCTCTGCTCCCGGCGGGGGACTGGCTGTTGTGTGTTGTCCTTCATCATCATTTTCATCATCACTGACACGCAAGTCACCGAAGTGGCGTCAACTAAAAAGACTTGCAATACGGCGGCCGAACCCCGAAGGGGATATCCCGGCCAATAAATGCCATGCGATCGTTTTCATTATAGCTGTTAGGAACTTTAGGCCAGTTAGTAGCTCCAATTACATGTGGCAAGAGCAAGTCATTAATACTTATTTTCTATTGGGCAGCAGGTTAAATGTTGAAGAGTGGACGCATGTACAAAAAACGATTAGTCTATACTGACCGCTGTAGTCCATATAGTGGTGCAGTTACGATCGTGCAGAAAATGCCAGGTAGTAAGTTCTATGTCGTGTTTGCGGCAAGACTGTTAGACGCGGAAAAAAAACAACGAACAAAAAAATGGTTCAAATGGCTCTGAGCACTATGGGACTTAACTTCTAGGGTCATCAGTCCCCTAGAACTTAAAACTACTTAAACCTAACTAACCTAAGGACATCACACACATCTATGCACTCCGTCTTCAGGCCACAAGTGGCCCACCGGGACCATCTGACCGCCGTGTCATCCTCAACTGAGGATGCGGATAGGAGGGGCGTGTGGTCAGCACACCGCTCTCCCGGTCGTTATGATGGTTTTCTTTGACCGGAGCCGCTACTATTCGGTCGAGTAGCTCCTCAATTGGCATCACGAGGCTGAGTGCACCCCGAAAAATGGCAACAGCGCATGGCGGCCAGATGGTCACCAATCCAAGTGCCGGCCACGCCCGACAGTGCTTAACTTCGGTGATCTGACGGGAACCGGTGTACGTGTACCCACTGCGGCAAGGCCGTTGCCACACACATCTATTCCCGAGGCAGGATTCGAACCTGCGACCGTAGCGGTCGCGCGGTTGCAGACTGAAGCGCCTAGAACCGCTCGAACAACGAACATAATGAAATCGGTACATATTAAGGTGCAAATTATCACAATATCTGCACTTATAACTCTAACACCCCGTATACTGCAAAATTTGTTGCAAGAAGTGTAATGAGAATCAGTATCATGTATACTAGCTCTTTAAAGGGAAACAGGAAAACTGAAGTAGCCAAGTGGGATACAGTTTAGAAAACTTGACGGCGAAACGCTAAGGCACGAGTAAACGTTCTCGTCTTCAGCCAACCAACCAGAGAGGGACTCAGGCAACGAAAGGGCAAGTAACCACATTATTCGATAATAACTGACTTTTGAAGCAACACAATTGCCAACCCGTGGCCATGAGATAGCAGGCTGCAAAGCGACCGAAGGAGGCCAGTGTTATTCTGCGGCGGATGTGGCGAGGGGCGCAGCAGGAACTGACCGGGCGTTGAGCAAGCTTGGCTTGTGAAAGGGCTGGCGCCGCCATCCGTCCGTCTCGTGTTGCTGGCCGCCGGGGCGGGCGCGTTTGCTGCCCTCCACGCCAAGCAAGTGGCAGCCATCTAAATATAATACCCTACGACACTCTCCTGTTTCGCTCCATTGTGGCAGATCGTGACTAAAAGAAGGGGTCGGTTGATAGGGCACATCCTGAGACATCAAGGGATCACCAGTTTAGTACTGCAGGGAACTGTGGAGGGTAAAAATCGTAGAAGGAGACCGACAAATGAATACAGTAAGCAGATTCACAAGGATGTTGGTTGCTGTAGTTATTCGGTTCAAAATGGCTCTGAGCACTATGGGACTTAACATCTGTGGTCATCAGTCCCCTAGTACTTAGAACTACTTAAACCTGACTAACCTAAGGACATCACACACATCCATGCCCGAGGCAGGATTCGAATCCGCGACCGTAGCGGTCAGACGGTTCCAGACTGAGGGGCCTAGAACCGCACGGCCACACCGGCCGACAGTAGTTATTCGGAGATGAAGAGGTTTGCATAGAATAGAGTAGCATGGAGAGCTGCATCAAACCACTCTCCGATCGTGCGGTAGCGTTCTCGCTTCCCACGCCCGGGTTCCCGGGTTCGATTCCCGGCGGGGTCAGGGATTTTCTCTGCCTCGTGATGGCTGGGTGTTGTGTGCTGTCCTTAGGTTAGTTAGGTTTAAGTAGTTCTAAGTTCTAGGGGACTGATGACCATAGATGTTAAGTCCCATAGTACTCAGAGCCATTTGAACCACTCTCCGAACTGAAGACCACAACAAAACTAAGCAACACCGTTCATTTAATCACTAGCTGTAATCCACGAACAGAATTACTCTTTGTACAGGGCGAAACCATTAAACGGACGCATCATTCGAAACTGAGGTGTCTGCTCATAATTATACACATTTCCATCGCCAGAAAATTGATCAGAAAAGAAGTGAGATACGGTGGTGCACCCCATAGGTCACGTTCATCCCATAACGTTACGTGCAATGAGATCGTAAGTGAGTCTTGGTGGTATCTGATTTGAGGATATTTGATTTATTTTTTTTAATTTTAGCTCGTTCGTCTCAGATGCATTGGTATACAATTTTTGCTACTGTTATTACTAGTTTCAGGCTGACACGCCCATACTCAAGCCACACACCTTGTTATTAATCGTAATTAGTCATACGGTATGGTAAGACTAGTTACAGTTCATGAAAGGTATGTGGTTTGAGATGCAATTGAGGCGAACGAAATAAAAAAAGGAATATGCAATTTCAACAGTACTGAACAGTTGCGGTTATGGTTCGACACGGAATTTTGTTCTGTCTTTCACTATCATCAGAGACTCACCTACAACAAGACAAACACCACAGTACCCTGTACAAGCAACGACGAACACAGTTACATAGGTGGCGTTTCAGTCCGGAACCACGCGGCTGCTACTGTCGCAGGTTCGAATCCTGCCTCGGGTATGGATGTGTGTGATGTCCTTAGGTTAGTTAGGTTTACTTAGTTCTAAGTCTAGGGGACCGATAATCTCAGATGTTAAGTCCCATAGTGCTTAGAGCTATTTTTTAACAGTTACATAATTGCCATATCATCTGCAAATACATTGAATGCAATAGTTACTTAGTTCTCTAAGGACTTACTACATTAACAATGCCTCATCCGCATATTACATACCAATGCCCTTACCTACCACAGAGGTCTCCGTCTTTCCCATAAATCTCGAGTATTTACGAGCCTGTCTGTCTCTCAAAGTTTTTATCTATCACAAAAAACATACAAACTGTTCGCAATAATTTGCACTGGAAATCAAAAGAAGTGATTACCGAATTTGTATATAGCTCTTAATGCCTATTACGTCAGTCTCCGTAGCTGAGTGTTCAACATGGCGACTGCCATGCAGAGGACCGAGGTTCTATTCCCAGCAATTTTTCCTTGCTGGGAAGACTGAACAGGAGCGCACTCACCCTCTTTATGCCAGTTAAGAACCTACTTGAGTGAGAAGTAGCTGCTTCGATTGCTGCAAAGATGACAACGGCCGGGAGAGCAGTGTGGTGGTCCTACGGCCCACCGATTAGCATCCAAATGAATCCAAATGTCGTCATTGGCTGGCGATGACACGGCGGCCGGTCTGTCCCGATAGGCCCGTCTGAAGCCTGAACCATTCGTGAAATGTATTCGCTGTCACGGATATGGACAAGCATCTGCTAAATGGAATGGCGACAATGAAAATTTGTGCCGGACCTGGTCTCCAGCCTGGATTTTCCGCTTATTGAATGCACGTCCGAAGGAACATTGAATCATAATTCGGAATGACACAGGCGCTGTTATATCGTACGTTCTCTATTATCTCGTTGCGACTATTATATTAAATTTCTTACACGCCCATGCTAAGCGCTACTTTCTACAACATTTTCCCGCACACGAATCTGTTCGTTAAGTTCAGGCATGTTGCCCGGAGTATAAGAAAATGGAAAAACAGTTGCTGATACTAGGTAAAAATGTTGTAGTTGAAAAAGAAATACATCCTATGAGGACCACATTAATAACATGTTCTGACCGCATCAAAGCGATTTCACGAAAAGCGGTGGGAACCTCATCAAGCTTTACCAGAAAGAAGCGAGGTAGGTGACGCGATGCTGCGTACAATATTCACTCGTATTCGAGGGGACAATGGGTCGAATCCCTGTTCGGTCGAATAGATTTAAGCTGTCAAATGGTTGCAAATGGCTCTGAGCACTATGGGACTTAACAGCTGATGTCATCAGTTCCATAGAACATAGAACTACTTAAACCTAACCTAACCTAAGGACATCACACACATCCACGCCCGAGGCACGATTCAAACCTGCGACCGTAGCGGTCGCGCGGTTCCGGACTGTAGCGCCTAGAACCGCTCGGCCACATCGGTCGGCATTTAAGCTGTCCCTGGTTTCCTTAACCACTTAAGGTAAATAACAGGACGGTTCTTTCGAAAAGAAGATTTTATTGCCCGTGTTAGATTGTGTCCAATCTCAAAGTCCTAGCCGTCTCCAGGACGTTATATCCTAATTTAACTTTCTTCTTTTATCGAAAACAGGCCATTTCTTTAATATTTATTGACGCTGACAAACCAAAGTTCCTATTACATAAAGCAGGTCGCATAATACGTCTACCCTCCTTCACGATATGACGGTTTTCATATTTGGGATTAATTCATTATATGAAGCGGAAACAACCAAAAAACATTGTCAAATATAACGCCAGAATTCACACATGTTAAATTAACTATACTGCTAAACACAAATGCCGTCCGTTTCTGTACTGGCCCCGGAAGAACTCTGCATAACGGACACTGTTTAGCATTCCGCGCACACTAAAACAGGACTACGGCTGTTAGCGTCACTTGACATAGGTGACCGTTGTTGGAAGCTTAAAGTGAATTATCCGGATCTGTAAAGAATGGGAAATGGGTAGACTGTTTAAAGGCCAGAACCTAATGGCACAGCAAAGCACACGCAAAATGCTGTAACGTATTGCGAGGACACCTGTACAGGAAGTGTACAAACTTACATCTGAAAATACGATTCTTCTTTGAAGTGCACGGCGTAGTGTACATGGCTACAAGGCTAATCAAGCGCTCCATCTTTGACGATTAGTCATAATGGGGCAACAAAATTCTAATTCTTGCGACATAAAGCCTAATATTTGCGAAAGTCCTCAGTTCAGTTTCACGGCATTAGTGATGAGTGACTTCAACAACTATTAGCAAAATAATAAAAATAGAAACGAGCGGCTGGAAGTTCCCGGTGCTAATTCCAAGGCGAGTGAAAGTTCGTTTTCAGCCGGGACGCCTTGACTCGTTATCACGCGGGCGTTATCTTTGAACAGAGCCCGTGTATTCAACACTAGCGCTTGGCAGTTGACCAGTCGACCTTGCCGCTCCTCCGTCATAGCCGCTGTGTGTTGTCGCGCTGGTGGCGACGTATTTGCAGAGAAACTACAAGGTAAAGCTCAACAGGGTTAAACACACAAACGATGGCCACGGTTCTTCGCCGTGAAGCGCTAGCTAAAATGTGTGTCGTACCACCAAATCAGGTCAAACCAGTAAATCAGCGTAGCGCTGTGTGAGAGAGGGTGCAGCATCAGAAATGGTTCAAATGGCTCTGAGCACTATGGGACTTAACTTCTGAGGTCATCAGTCCCCTAGGACTTAGAACTACGGAAACCTAACTAACCTAAGGACATCACACACACACGGATTCGGAGGTAGGATTCGAACCTGCTACCGTAGCGGTCGCGCGGTTCCAGACTGTAGCGCCTAGAACCGCTCGGCCACCCCGGCCGGCTGCAGCATCAAACGACTTTTTCCACGAAACGTTACAGAATATTCTATTTTGTGCAATTTTTCTCTTCATCGCTTCATTTCAGTATCAGCTAAAGCCTAACATACCGAATTTAAGAAATAATGGTATAATTAACTAACTATGAATGTGATGAAAGTTATCAACCAAAGACACGGATTTGTGCACGACTTGCTAGGAATGGTATACATCAGATGCTCCTACGGCGTATAGAGTGTTCCTGTGAGATCCCAGATTGGCGTTAACAATGTCATAGAGGCATTTGCTCTATACGAAATGCTGTGATTTGTCTCAAGAGTGCTTCGACTACATATACCACCACAAACTCTGCCCGTCACAGTTTCAGTAATATCTCCCCCCTTTTTTTCCAATGTTATTTTCATTAATTTGGTAACATCAGTTCTAGTCAGATCACCGAAGTTAAGCGCTGTCGGACTTGGCTGGCAATTGGATGTGTGGCAATATGAGCCTGCTGAGCGCTCTTAGCAAGCCGGATGCACTAAGCCCTAATGAGGCCAATAAGGAGCTACTTGATTTAGATGCAAAATCTCCTCTTACGAAAACTGACAACGGCCGAGAGAGTGTTGTGCTGACCACCTGCCCCTCCATATCCGCATCCAGTGACGCCTTAGGACTGAGGATGGCACGGCGGTCTGTCGGTGGTCGGTACCATTGGGACTTTAAGGCCTATTCGGACAGAGTTCTTGTTATTGTTGCGTACACGATACTATGGATGAGGACATCAATCACGATGCGCTCACGCTTGGCTATGTGGCTAATCGCCGGCCGCTGTGGCCGAGCGGTTCTAGGCGCTTCAGTCCGGAACCGCGTGACTGCTACAATCACAGGTTTGAATCCTGTCTCGGGCATGAAATGTGTGTGATGTCATTAGGTTAGATAGGTTTAATTAGTTTTAAATTCGAGGGGACTGATGACCTCAGATGTTAAGTTCCATAGTGCTCAGAGTCATTTGAACCATTTTTGTGTGTGTGTGTGTGTGTGTGTGTGTGTGTGTGCCTAAACCGGATTTCACCCGTCATTGTCAACAACACGAACGGCACCCTACACCTTCACCAGTTATCTGTTCTAAATACTTACAGATAAGATGCTACAGTCACTCTTCGTGGAGGACGGACACGTGCACAGTATATGAGGAAAGAATGCCTTTCCAATTAGCCAGCTGAACATATCGCTCAGCACCGTTCCAGCCACAAATGACATGCGGCTGTTCCCTAGTTCCTCTTCGCTGTGAACTCAAATAGCATTCTACTCCGTTGCTTCATTCCCAGTCTGAAACATTTACAGTAAGCTGTGAAACGGAAGAGTGAAAACTCACACGAGATATACTTGTAGGACCGTTTTTTTATCTGCTGTTTCGTACTACAGCAGTAACTACTGCAATGTCTCAGCCTCATTTTTGCTCGAGGAATAGATAAGTGCTGTTTCTACAGAAACAATTTCGATGGGTCATTCTACGAAGCTTTTCAGCCACTTTTCATTGTAAGCACCAATCTCGAGATTTAGGCAGGCGCATAATTCCGTTGAAATGTCTGACACAATGTGATAAATTTTCGGCTTTACCTCTTCCACAACAGTTCCACGTTGCAAGCCATATTCATACATCGCAGTCACCATACGAAACTGGGAAGGTGTGTAAGATAAATAGCTTCACCAAAATCATGCGGATCTATGGATACTCCACGCACCACCTTTCGCTCTCCGTTTGCTTTGGTAGTAATTTCACGGTGGCTCTCTTTCCTGAATTTTCTCACAGTTGAAAAAATCTCGAAACTCAATCAATGATTGAACGACGTGGTGCAGGGATAAGCTATTGAACTAGTTCGGAAGAAGGGCGGTGCAAGCCCCCATCCCGCAGTCTACATACTGGCTGGTCCCGGCGGAGGTTCGAGTCCTCTCTCGGGCATGGGTGTGTGTGTTTGTCCTTAGGATAATTTAGGTTAAGCAGTGTGTAAGCTTAGGGACTGATGGCCTTAGCAGTGAAGTCCCATAAGATATCAACAAACATTTGAACATTTGATGACAAACCTCCCACCTTCCGTGTTAATGAGTAGAAATATTGGAAAAGTTCTTGGTACTTTTGTTTAAGTGGAACGCGCGCTCAGTGGGCATGACACTCTGGCCTTTCCGCATTTAGAACACCTAAAGGGTGTAAACGTACGGAGTTATGCGTTTTATTGCGACGTGTACGTTAATGAAAGGCACGGATGGTATTCCGTCGTCAATAGAATTCCAGTACACGCTGAGTACGTCGTAAATTAAATGCACTTATACAAGTAAATATACGTTAAGCACATAACGACTACAGACGTTGCTCTTGACAGTACAAGAAGGCGCCGCAACGAACAATCGTGTATGTTTGGTCAGGGAATGGAAAAAAGAAGGAAAACTGTGGTAATGTGCTTTAGACATTAGATGTGTCACACCATGAGACTTTTGCACTAAATCATGTTCTAATCTAGGATTGAGAGGTGGTAGGTCATCACATCACTAGTCTTACGACTTCTTGGATTTTTTTTTTTTTTTTCACAGCAACTAAGGAAGGCAGCACATACATTCACTTTAATCAAGAATTTATAAATGCAGATCATTGTCTACTCCTGAACAATAAAACCTTTTGTTATGTCCTTCATCTCCGTACGAGACAATCTGCCGAAACTGTGAAAAATCTATGGTTCCAATGGCCCTAAGCACTATTGGACTTAACATCTGAGATCATCAGTCCCCTAGACTTAGAACTACTTAAACCTAACTAACCTAAGGACATCACACACATCCATGCCCGAGGCAGGATTCGAACCTGCGACCGTAGCAGCTGCGCGGTTCCTGACTGAAGCGCCTAGAATCGCTCGGCCACAGTGACCGGCTTCTGAAAAATCTGTTTCAGCATTAAAATAGAAATGTGCACTATACTCTTAACTTCAATTCAAAATTCTCAGGAGAATTGTCTTAGTTGTAAGTAAGCTATCGAAAGAGAAAGTCATTTTCGCATTATTTGCCGCTGAGATGACAGCACTTGTTTTCTAGCTTTTGCCAGGCTGCCCCAACTACTTCAGATTTTAAATGAAAAATGGAAACTACAAATACTTAAAACCCTATGTGTTGTCCTTAAACTCCACGCTGAACAGTCACTGAAAGCGGTCACATTCGTTGCATATCTTGGAGTAAGCGTACTGAGTGATTTAAAACGGGACGTCGACGAGAAACTAATCGTAGACATGGGAGACACCAGACCGAGATTCATTGGAAGAATCCTTAGGATGTGTATTCCATCCACGAAAGAGGTAGCGTACAAAATATTCATTCGACAGATATGGTCGGCAGTCTGGCAGCCTTACCAGATAGTATATAATATATATAATGTCGTGTGACTAGGGCCTCCTGTCGGGTAGACCGTTCGCCGGGTGCAAGTCTTTCGATTTGACGCCACTTCGGCGACTTGCGCGTCGATGGGGATGAAATGATGATGATTAGGACAACACAACACCCAGTCCCTGGGCCGCGAAAATCTCCGACCCAGTCGGGAATCGAACCCGGGCCCTTAGAAGTGACATTCTGTTGCGCTGACCAAATTTTCTTTTTTTTAATCTCATTTTGTTCGTTATAGTTTGTTCTATATGTTCGGGGCGGACGTCCTATGACGTCCGTTCAAGTTCTTCGCTGATCCATTCACTCAGTTTTTTTAATGCAGAGGGCAGCTAACCCTCTGACCGCGCACGCTGAGCTACCGTGCCGGCGACCACTCAGCTACCGGGGGCTGACCCGAGATAGGATTAACAGATGCAATGGATATGATCCAAACAAGAAAAACATTCGCCACGCTTTCGTTTACTTAGCGCGAAAGCGCCACTGAAATGCTCAGCCACCTCCAGTGGCAGACACTACAAACAAGGCGATGTGGAGTCAACCAATATACTGGCTCCTCCTGCGTAAGTCCCACCAAAAGACCATGAAGGCAAATTCAGATTCAAGATCGTACAGAGGCTTGCCAGCCAGCAATTGTTCTCTTCTGCGCACCATTCGTGTTGCGAACTGGAAAGGGGAAAGGGGGTTGGAGTTAACAATGGTCTAGGAAGTATCACCCGCCAGACGTCACAGCGTGGCTTGCGGGGAATCGCATCCAGCTGCAGCTTCGCTTGAGCGCGGCGCCCGATGCAGTGGATTCTACGAACAGCTGATGGAGCTCCCGTTTCCCACATCCCGACCAGCCTGCGGGCCGTTCTGTGAAGCGTGTGATTATTAAATGTCGCGGTGGGACAAAGGGCGACCCGATGGCGCGGGCCAGCTGGCCGGCGTGGCGCGGACGGCAGCGGCGGGCTGTAACAACATCCTGGCAGGAAGCGCGATGCTCCGCCATCCGCAGATAACGCTTCCTGCGGCCGCCGGCCACTCCGCTCCTGTCCTGCCGTCCCACCAGCACCGGGTCCTGTGTTGACACCAGCCGTCACTACCGAGCAACATCGCGTGGCAGTCTGACAATGCGTACAACACAATATCAGCATCCCAGACACGCCTCACTCATTTCCTGAGATGTGTACCTACTGACAGCGTTTGTCCATTGTATTTAAGTAGAGCTCGTGTATCTGACGCTCTTCCTAAGTTATAGTAATACAAGAAATACACAAGATCAAATGAAGGTAGTCTGGTTCCTTCAACCCCCACAAACCAACCATCAAAAGAAGAGTAGCGCAGTTCGGTATGGAATCGTTCAATGAACACGAGGCCATTACAGAGGTACTCAGCAAACTCCACTGGCAGTTGCTACAAGAGGTCTTAGAGAGGGAGAGAGAGAGAGAGAGAGAGAGAGAGAGAGAGAGAGAGAGAGAGAGAGAGGAATATATAAAGCAGACTGTTTGTATGTGTCTATGTCTGGTATCTCCTCCCAGCCCCCTGGATCTGTTTCAACTAAATTTGGGACAGAACCAGAAGGCTTAAAGAATATCAGCACTGTGGGGTTTATAATCTCCTAGGTTAAACAGAAGCGGAGATATGGACAATGTTATTTCCACGCCCAGTATATAGGTTGCCCTGCATGGAAGGCATGTAGTAGTAGTAGCATCCTGGATGGAGAGATTTATAGGGAGAGAGAGGATGAAAAGAGAAGGGGGAAGAAGGGTAGGGATGGAGACTATGGTAGGATGAATAGGACATAGGTTGGAGGAGGAGGAAACGAAGTGTATGGAGAAGGACCAAGTGGATCGCAAGGAGAGGGGGAGAAGAGGATGTGCAAAGAGGGAGGGAGAAGGACAAATACGGAGAGAGACGGGGGGAGAGAGGGGTGAGGAGTAGATGGACAGAGAGAGGGGAGGATATGATCAGAAAGATGGGGAGGAGGAGATAGAGAGGGAGGAGGCGGAGATGAAGAGGCAGAAAGGGTGGGGAGAAGGAGATAGAGGTGAGAGGATGTATTGGAGAGGGTGCATATGCAAGCGAATCCGAGGGGGAAAAGGCTAGTAAAGTAGTGTCACTTTTGAATCAACCACATAACATTTGTGATAAGACTACGAGTCACTCGACATGACTGGAGAGCAGGTTTTCAACTTCTTCTAAAATATAAAAGAACCTTGTACCTTTGACCACAAAACAAGCTGCCACTCTCGTACGCGACGTTGATTTATGGCCTTGTCACGAATTTTATGTGGCTGAGCCAAAATTGTAATACTATGCTAATACATGACAACGGTAACTTCACCTTAAATGGTTCAAATGGCTCTGAGCACTATGGGATTGAACTTCTGAGGACATCAGTCCCCTAGAACTTAGAACTACTTAAACCTAACTAACCTAAGGACATCACACACATTCATGCCCGAGGCAGGATTCGAACCTGCGACCGTAGCGGTAGCGCGGTTCCAGACTGTAGCGCCTAGGACCGCTCGGCCACCTCGGCCGGCTAACTTCACCTTATATGGAAAATTACGTATCAATTTCTCCCTCGTAAAACTCACGAAAGAACCACCCCGAGAAAATGTGACAAATTAGGGTTTATATGGGGGTTATCTGTTTTCACTTTTTTTCAGGCAACATTCTAGAACAGAACTGGGAAATAGTGATAAAGACAGCGGTATTAGAAGCGCCCTCCGCCATTCAACATTAGATTATAAATTCTGATGTACTATGACAGCCATGGAAGTGACTGAGCTGCCAGCAAGCTTGTTATTGGTGTGGTATTGTGGTCATCTATCACGATGTTGCGCCATTGACTTTGTTTCCGTCTCCCGTGAGTCGCCGACAACTGACTAAAACTCCAGCTATAAGAAACAAATCAAACATTTTCTACACTTCCAAGTAGCCAAATTCAGCTTCTGCCGATATGTACCTGGAACATCAAAACAATTATGTTTTCCCTTCACTAGACTTCTACCGACAGTACCGTAATAGTGTAAACACGAATGGTGATGGAAAGTTGAATAATCGATAAACTATGTATCACACAAAACTCAGTTCTCTTGCCGAATGAAGTTACGCAAAGGTTGAGGCTTTGGAAATGCATTCCGGAAGAACGAAGTTGAAATCTACGTCCAACCATCCAAATTTACGTTCCCCGTGGTTTGTCGTAATCGATTAAGACGAAAGACAGTATGATTGCTTTCAAAAGGACACAGTACGTTTCCTTCCGCATCCGTATCCCATACGATCTTGCGTTCTCCCACTAGTGACGTCATCGTCGTCGATGACGTTAAAACCTAATCTTCCTTTCTTGCAACAGTCTTAGCAGGAAAAGTATTGACGGGGCATTGTTCGCCAATGCACTAACAGCATAACCAAGACACGCGATGAAACAAAGAATTTTGGTAAACAAATCAGCAGAATTACTCAGTCATTCTTGGGTAAAATTGCTCAAGCTAATGTAAAAAAAAGGCATGTCTCTGATGACGGTTAACAAAAAATGGAAATTTACCAGTAAGCGCACCCCCGATTTCTTATAGAAGCCAAGAAACTACGTATAAAATAGCTTCAAACTACTGAGTTCAAATGTTCAAATGTGTGTGAAATCTTCTGAGACTTAACTGTTAAAGTCATCAGTCCCTAAGCTTACACACTACTTAACCTAAATTATCCTAAGGACAAACACACACACTCATGCCCGAGGGAGGACTCGAACCTCCGCCTGGATCAGCCGCACAGTCCATGACTGCAGCGCCTTAGACCGCTCGGCTAACACCGCGCGGCAACTACTGAGTACTTTACGAATGAGTTAATGTTAAATATCTTACGTCAAGCATGTAAAACGTTTATGGTTCAAGATGCAAAATCTAATTAAGTAGGTTTTCTTAGTTTCAAATTGTTTCCCATAGGACTAATGAAGTTCTACTGCACGAAGAGCGAAAATGTTGTAGGCGACAAATTTTGTGCCTTTCATATCCTGTGGGGGTTTTCAGCGAGAAAAAGTTTAGACAAGGTCTTAAATTATGTGTAAAGTGCTCTCATTGTCAAATACTAGATGAAAATAGTCCGAGTTGTTCGCGTACTGTAAATTACACTGTCTCAAGGCATAATGGAACCTTCTAGAGACAAGATATAGCGAAAGACCGGTAGTACACAATATGTACAAGAACCAAGAAGGTACAATAAGAGTGGAACATCAAGAAGGAAGTGCAAGGATTAAAAACGGTGTAAGACAGGGATTCCGTCTTTCACCCCTACCGTTCAATATATACATCGAAGAAGCAATGGCGGAAACAAAAGAGTGGTTCAAGAGTTTGATTAAAATACAATGTGAAAGGAAATCAGTGTTAAGACTCGCTAACGAGACTGGTATCCTCAGGGAAAAGAAGAAGAATTATAGGAGCTGTTGAATGGAATGAACGGTCTGAGTACAGAATATGGATTGAGAATAAATCGAAGAAAGCGAAAGTAATGAAAAGTAGCAAAACTGAGAACAGTGACAAACTTAATATCATAACTGTCGAATTCTGCCACCTAGGCTGCGAAATAACCCATGATAGACGGAGCAAGGAGGGCATAAAAAACAGACTAGCACTGGCAGAAAGGGGCATTCCTGGCCAAGAGAAGTCTACAAGTATTAAACATAAATCTCAATTTGAGGAAGAAATTTCTGAGAATGTACATTTGGAGCACAGCATTTTATGGCAGAGAGACATGGATTATGGGAAAACCGGAAAACTAGAGAATAGAAGCATTTGAGATGTGGTACTGCAGAAGAATGTTGAAAATTCGGTGGGCTGATAATTTAAGGAATGAGGAGACTTTCCGGAGAATCGGCGAGGAAAAGAATGTATGAAAAACACTGACAAAAAGAAGGGACAAGATGATAGGACGTCTGATAAGAAATCAGGGATTAACTTCCGTGGTACTAGAGGGAGCAGTAGAGGGCAAAAACTGTGAGGAAGGCAGAGATTGGGCTACATCCAGCAAATAATTGAGGACTTGGGTTGCAAGTGCCATTCTGAGATGAAGAGGTCCGTACAGCAGAGGAGTTCGTGGCGGGCCGAATCAAGCTAGTCAGAAGAATGGAACTTAGAAAAAAAAATGAAAATCAAATAAGAATCTAAACGCACGACATCAGCTACCCAACAGTTGTGCGTTTGGAGTTTACACGTCGAATAAATAGATGTCCACATTATCGTGTTCATTGTATAGGGTATCTGTTCTACGTGCGCCAATGTTTGGTGTCTCCATTCGATTTTCGCTTAGGGGCCTGAATATGACGCTAATGAAGCGTCGAACTTGGTTGACTAAATTACAAAATTTTTAGGAAAAGTTACGGCAGTTGGTGTCCTTATTCTGTGAGAAATACGTTAAGAGTGGTTACTGAGAACAAGCCAATGGGTTAACGACAGAAAACGGAGTGCCTGACCTGCCGAATGCATTTTTCTTATGTCTTGTAGATGGAACACTCATGGCTATACAAATTAATTGACCTACGACCAATCTAAATTAACGAACCGTTACAACATATCGCTCCACGTCAATCACTCGATTGCAAAGTATTGCACGCAGAGTTCCTTTGGCAGACTAGATAAAAGCAGTGCTAACTCCTGTCTGCTGGTATCTCTCTAACAACGCATTAGGCGTGTTTCGAGACTGACTCGGGGTCGAAAGACATTAAAGTGCGCCTTTTTAGGGGCGTTGCGAGTACACCGACGATGTGGAAATTCGGCGAAGTGCACTGAAAGGGAACTGCTGCATTTGATAAGCGTCTGGCGCCGCGGTACGTTCCCGGAATGAGATTGCCGCCACCCGCGGAAGGCGCGACGTCAGAGACACCTGGCAGCAGCGATAGCAGACGAGGCGAACCCCGCCCACGCCCACAGCCAGCACGCGCTCATCGCAGATGCGGCCGCGCGAGCGCGGCCGTGCATTCCCGTCGCGTGTCGGAGCCGCGGCGCCACCACGCAGTCGTCTGTTTCCGCTCGCTGCCGCCTCCTGCTGCCCAGTGCTTGGCACCAGCGCACTCGCAGGGGAAGAACCACACAGCGCTCACTGATTTTCCTCATCTTTTGCACGGTGTACTCCATACTTAAGGACCGCATAAACGAGCGATAGATGTCTGGCAATTTATCAAGCAGAATTTCGAATGCCTCTCTCATGAAGGTTTGCTGTGTCCACCACTTTAAAAAAAAATTAAAAAAAATAAACTTATTTCGAAACTTCCCAGCGGCTTACAGCTTTTTAATATAAATATTGTCGACTAAATCATTATGCTTTCTCGTGTAGTTTTGGATGGCAAGAACTATTGTGATTTATGCAGTCTGTGACTATCTTTCTCCGGAATATGTTCAATGGGTGTATTGGACCATTTTGTGTGAGTACGAGGTCTAGAAATTTATTCAGTTATGATGTTCGTGCTCCACTGTACACGTGATGTTGTTTGTAAGTTATTTCATTGTCAGTTGAATCTGTCTATTTCCTTTTCTGTTTCTTCAAATAAAATTATGTGAGTTGTTACATATCTGCGGTAATAAAGAAGTTTGTTAGCCATTTGAGGATGGTTTTGAAAAAAAAATATATTACTATTGTTTAGAAAAATATTAGCTAGTGAACCAGCAATTCAATTTCCCCATTAATAAATTGTGTCCTTGTACACATGGTTGCTGAACGTGAAGTAGTTGTGAGAGACTGTTAATTTTAGTATAGTACCTATCTTTTCACTTCGTTTACTACCTTTTCCCTAGTTAAGACGGTAAGTTACCGGCTACTCTATTTTGTCCTACTCCTCAATACTTTTGCACCGGACAGCTGTACCCTTCGTTGCTTAAAAAATGGTTCAAATGGCTCTCAGCACTATGGGACTTAACAGCGGAGATCATCGGTCCCCTAGAACTTAGAACTACTTAAACCTAACTAACTTAAGGACATGACACACATCCATGCCCGAGGCATGGCACACAAATACTGCGACTGGACGTTCATCGAGTGGCGACAGGTGACTTTCTCAGATGGCTCACGTCTTATACTCCATCGGACAGATGGCCGTTGGGGATGCGGCGTGAACCGTCAGAAAACTAACATCCTGAAACGATCGTCGGAAGGTTCCCGGCAGGAGGAGGGAGTGTTGTGGCCCGGGGGATGTTTTCGTGGCATTCCCTTGGTGATCTCGTCATTCTGGAAGGCACAATGGATAAACACAAGTATGCTGGTATTCTTGGGGACCATGTCCACCCCTACACGCAGTTTGTTCTTCCTCGGCATGATGACATCTACTAACGGGACAATGCAACGTGTCACGCAGCTCAAACCTCAGGTGCGTGATTCGAAGAGCACCAGGCTGAATTTCCCGTACTCCCCTCGTCACCAAACTCTCTCGATTCCAACACAATGGAGAATCTGTGGCACTTTACGTGCCGTGGATCGTCACCCGAGAAACCTAGCGCAGCAGGCTATGCCACTAGATTTGACATGATTCCACATTCTATGTCCATCCCGATAGCTGAGTGGTCAGCGCGGCGTCTGTCACGCCAAGGGGCCCGGGCTCGATTCCCGGCTGGGGCGGAGATTTTCTCCGCTCAGGGACTGGGTGTTGCGTTATCCTGATTATCATTTCGTCATCAGTGGAAAGCAACGGTAAAACACCACTGGAATCACTTCCCTAGACGCTCATGCAGTGGACCTCTCTGACGAGACTTCCCCCATGACAAGACTTGCCGTAAGGCAGAACACCAAGTTTTTTCCACATCCTATCCGCATCTTACAGAATCTTATTGAGTCTCTTGCTGCACGCCTCGCAGTGGTCCGCGCTGCAAAAGGTCCACATTCTGGCTTAACGTCTCCGTGCAGTGTGCTTAAACCGTTTGCGTACTTTAGTCTCCGCTGCAGAGTATGCTTCACCTGTGTCGAGTGCATCCACTCACACCAAACCGGTTGATATTGCAATCAATGAGACCGTCCGAATCTTGTCGTGATGTATGAAGCCAACTCCAGTGTTAGACACCGGACTCGCATTCGGGAGGACGACGGTTCAATCCCGCGTCCGGCCATCCTGATTTGGGTTTTCCGTGATTTCCCTAAATCACTCCAGGCAAATGCCGGGATGGTTCCTCTGAAAGGGCACGGCCGACTTCCTTCCCAATCCTTCCCTAATCCGATGAGACCGATGACCACGCTGTCTGGTCTCCTTCCCCGAAACCAACCAACCAACCAACCAACCAACTCCAGTCGATCAAATCTACCCGATTGTTGGAATAGCTCCCCCCACTATTAGAAGGGCGGTTGCTGCTGATGTAGAGAGGGCTAAGCAAACTTGTGATCCCCGACATCCGCTGCATGATCATCAGGCTGTAGTCCGTCGACTGAAGTCGAGAAAGAGCTTCATCGCCAGGACTCAATCACTAGAGGGAACACCAGAGTCTAACCGCGTCACCAGGTGGAAGAGCAAGCTACCGCCTTATATCCCTGTAAAGGAAGAGCTAGCTCCAGCTATTTGGAGATCGCTCAATCGTCTTAGGGTGGGCGTTCCTCTTTCCAAGACGAACATGCGGAAATGGGGCATTCTTCCAGCTGATGGAGATACATCCTGCGAGCGCGGAACAACACAAGATCCGGCCTACCTGCTAATTTGTCCTCAACTTGAACAACCCTGCACAACACAGGACCTGATCGAGGGAAACAACAAGGCCATCGGAGTTGCTACCTTCTGGAAATGCTGACCGGACACGGAAATGAATGAATGAATTGGAGACTGATATCTTTTCGGCAAAGGATGTCAACAGATACGGGGTGCAAGCTCGCATAGGGTATCAATATCAGCGATGTCCTTTCCCAACGAAACAACCCCTGCATTGAAGGTTATTCACTGACGGAATTTGGGGCCCAGCCTGGCATTTGTCTAAATGAGAGAGGGAAATCACCTCAGGCTGGCCGGTGTAGCTGCTGTCGATAATCTGTGGCGTGGCTTCGGTCCAGGTCCAGCCTTTCTTGTCCCGTAAGCTAGCGCATAACGCATGAGCAGGTTACTAGCTTGCCTGGTATTTAACTGAAAAGATACTGAGTTTACAAAGGGTCAGTACTCGAACAGCCAGCTTTACCATTAGGAGTAAATGAAGAGTACTAAAAGAAAGGATTCCAAGGTAGATGTAGATGCCCTAATAACCGCCAAGGCGAGTCGGATCTCAAGAATAGGTCACCTTAGCCCGCATCTCGTGGTCGTGCGGTAGCGTTCTCGCTGCCCACGCCCGGGTTCGATTCCCGGCGGGGTCAGGGATTTTCTCTGCCTCGTGATGGCTGGGTGTTGTGTGCTGTCCTTAGGTTGGTTAGGTTTAAGTAGTTCTAAGTTCTAGGGGACTGATGACCATAGATGTTAAGTCCCATAGTGCTCAGAGCCATTTTTGAAGCCATAGGTCACCTTAAACGGGGTCACTGTGGCGTTGTAGCCACTCGTGTTCTATAATGGAAACAATGGTGTCACACGGGGCTGAGGCGAGTGAACGTTGAGAGGTCGGCTGTGGAACGTGGAATGCGTCGCTGTCCTCTCACACGGAGCGGCGCCGCTGTGGCTGGCTGGTCGGAGGCTGGGCCAGCCGTGGCGTTCCCAGGGCCCGCGGGCGGCAGATCGCGTTTCGCGCCGAGCCAGGTGGGAGCTGGCTCACCACTCGGGCGGCCTGCCCGCGATCAGCTGCAGTCTCCGCCGCAAGAATATTACGGAAATGTTACTCACTTACCAAAGAATTGTGTTACAAAACACTCGTTCGAACGATTCTTGGATATTGCTCATTGGTGTGGGACGCTATCAGATACGATAACAAGCAGAGACAGTGACCCACAGAAGAGTGGAGCGTTTCGTTCCTGGCTCGTTTAAAAAGCGCTACAGCGTTAAGGAGATTCTCACCGAACTACTGTGGCAGACTCTACAAGAGAGACATTGTGTAATCCCGAGAAGTTTACTGTAAAAATTCGCACGTTCTAAGAAGACACGAGAAAACCGGAGAGAGTAAAGTTCAGAAGGAGGCTTACCGACAATCCTTCCCTCCACGCATCGTCTCCCAGTATACTGCTTCCACAGTAATATCGCAGTACAGTCCACTTAATTCCTTTCTATATGACTGATGCTTCTTCATTATTAGTCGGTTACATTCATAGAGAAACAAACTCTGAAGTTGCAAGTTTTCTTCACTTCCTTTTTTATGATAATAGAGTCGAAACGACAAATACCTGCTTCCTGTATTCAGTCAATACAAGATACTGCTGTTTACTGATACTGAGAAATCATATGTGCCGCGCGGGTTAGCCGTGCGGTCTGTCATGGTCCGACCCCCCCTCCCCACAGGAGGTTCGAGTCCTTCCTCGGGCATGGGTGTGTGTGTCGTCCAGTTAGTTTAAGTTACGTTAAGTAGTGTGTAAGATTAGGGACCGATGACCTCGGCAGTTTGGTCCCATAAGCCCTTACCACAAATTTCTAAAATCATATGTGCCAAATTAGTATGCAAAAAATTTTGAAAGAGAATGATGTATGTTTTACCTAAACTAGAGATAAGTATGTGGCTGCGACTACCATTCAACGACAGCAAGAATACGCTTAACTCTCTATAATAGCTTATCTTTTTCCTAGTTGTGTGATCACAATGTTTTTTTAATTGGTCGGATAGGAAGTTCGGCCCACTGGATATATATATATATATATATATATATATATATATATATATATATATATATATATATATATCCTTTTCTTCTACCGTTCGCGTTATGCTTACAGTTAAGCGTGAAGTCGCTATCGCAAACAGAGGCACATGCTTCTCGCTGGTTCGCCAGGTGTGTCGCCAGCGATCTGAGGAATGTCGCCACGCACTCAGCCACTACCGAGAACACTACATATCACTGGCGGGCTTACCCAGTGCGCGGGGGCTGACGCCACCGAATAGCGGAGGGTCCGGATGTGCCATGCAAGCTTACGCTTTATTCATATCTTGTTCGAGCTTTCACGTGAATGCCAGCAACAGAGCCGACGAATACTCACTTGTCCGTATGCGGAATCTGTCGGAATCGATTCACAGAAACTGCGGTGTAAATGCACTATTTGAGCAAAACCATCCGGACACCCCTGCGTAATGCGGAAATAAGCACTAGATGTCAGGGCCCGCAAATATCAAAGCAGGCGAGGAGTGCTGTGTTGTCAGCACACAGAAGCAGTACAGAAGCTGTAAGGTCTGTGGCTTCGAGCGCAGGCTAGTCAGTGGATGTACTCGGAGTAACAAATCCATGGGGCGGGGGGGGGGGGGGGGGGGGGGGCGGCTTCTGAAGCTGTCCAACCCTATTGCTGGTGAAGCCATTGTAGATGTGTGAGGAACAACCATAGCTAAACCAAGACCAGGTAAAGCTCACGCAGTGATTGAGAAGGACCGTTGTGCATCGCTGCGGATAGTTGTAAAATATCGCATGAAATAAGCGCAAGCAATCACTCGTGAGTTCCAGAAGTACCACTAAGTAGAACAGTTAGCACAATGACTATGCGTAGACTGTTAAAAAGGATGGGCCGGCCGCAGTGGCCGAGCGGTTCTAGGCGCTTGTCTGGAACCGTGCGACCGCTACGGTCCCAGGTTCGAATCCTGCCTCGGGCATGCATGTGTGTGATGTCATTAGGTTAGTTGGTTTAAGTAGTTCTAAGTTCTATGGGACTGATGACCTCAGATGTTAAGTCCCATAGTGCTCAGAGCCATTTGAACCATTTTGAAAAAGAATGGATTATTATGGTCAAGCAGCCCCTCACAAGCCACACATTTCTATCTGTGGTAACCCATCAAGGAAAGTGGGACTACAGCCAGACAGGAAGTAATTGAATAATGTTAAAAAAACAGCGGCTGTATTTGAATACAGATCTTTTATTCTTTTTAATACATGCTACCAGTTTCGACACCCCATAGTGTCGAAACTGGTAGCATTTGTTAGATAGAATAAACGACGTTGGATTCGAATACAGCCACTTGTTTTGCTAACATTATTCAAGTACACACTTCTGTAGTCAGTGGTAAGTGATGCTTGAGGTGCGACAAAGAGCGGCACAACTGGACAGTGAAAGGGCAGTTTGGAGCAAAGGGCGATTTGGAGTTACAACTCACGCTATACCCTATGGGAATCAAATAGAAGTGTTTGGGTCTGGCGAATGCCTGGGCAATCTTAACCTGCCATGGTCTGTTGTGAAAACAGTGAAGTACGGAGGAAGTAGTCTTATTTTTGGACAATATGGTTGTGGAGATGAAGCAGCGATTAGAATGATTTATCAATTATTCAAAAACAGTCTTAATCGCATTTATTATTATTATACCGCCAACCGGTTCAACCCGACGTAGGGGTCATCTTCTGGGCGTTTACACCATTGGTCGACTGCTGGTGGTGTCACTCCTGTCTACATAACTGTTTCCTGCTGTTATGTAGACAGGAGTGACACCACCAGCAGTCGACCAATGGTTTAAACGCCCAGAAGATGACCCCTACGTCGGGTTGAACCGGTTGGCGGTATAATAATAATAAATGCCATTAAGACTGATTTTGAATAATATATAGTATTATGGTATGGAAGGACTGTTTTCGGCGGTCGGTGTGTTGTCTCGTTACTGCGCTTGGGAAAACGCCAATTGCAGAAGGATATGAACATATTTTTAAAGCATTCTGTGCAGCGTACAGTAGAGGAATAGTTCAGAGGCGATGATTGTATCAGCATGGCTGTGAACCCTGTCAGAAAACGGCATCTGTGAGGCAATGGTTTGTGGACGTGAGTTAGAACGTGGACTTCCCTCCAGACCCCAGCGTTCTCTGTTTCCGACTTTTGAGGAAGAATAGGCTGCCATTCTTCTACGAGACATTCAGACACATCACTGATAGCATCCGCACCAGAGTTCAAGACGTTAAAGGCGAAGGGTCGACACACCGAATATTAATGTCCACTAGTAGTTGTCCGGATACATTTGATCAGATAGTGAAAAAAATGTTCAAATGTGTGTGAAATCTTACGGGACTTAACTGCTAAGGTCATCAGTCCCTAAGCTTACACATTACTTAATCTAAATTATCCTAAGGACAAATGCCCCATGCCCGAGGGAGGACTCGAACCTCCGCCGGGACCAGCTGCACTGTCCATGACTGCAGCGCCTCAGACCGCTCGGCTAATCCCGCGCGGTCTAAGATAGTGAGCATCAGGACAACGCCACTAGGAATTTTAGCCTCTCGTCCTGAGGATGCATGTGGGATCTTAACAACTGCACCACCTCTCTTGGTATCGAAGACAGAAAGTGAGGTAAACACGTTTGTCATCTAGTTCTGGTCTGCATGAGTGCTGGTGCTGGTCGGAAAGGAACGAGATACGGTGACATCGACCGGCGCCAAGCGGCTGGACCTGACAAGAGATGCCTGGGATGCGGGCCATCGGCAGTGTGTCGTGGTGTCAGTGACGCGTTGATCAACGCCGACATCTGTAAGTGGGAGGGTCATGGGCTCGCCGCTTGAGTCAGCTGGCGACGTCACGCGAGACGCAACTGCGTGCTGATTCATTCATTCGCTCCTCGACCTCCCAGACGACACCGCCTCCTCTGACTGCGCCCACGCGAGAAAGTCGTGAAGTCGCATTCCCGCATAAAATACGCTTCCGGGGAAGAGCTATCCTAAAGAATGTCTTCTTCATAAAAACGACGCCATCAGACGAAACATTCTTCAGTTTGATTCAAGGGCGGTGACATTTCTGACCCACACGCATATTGTGAACCACTTATGGCTAAATGTTAAAGCACTTGTACCGTGTGTTTCAATCGTTTTTCCCTAAATTTTAAGTATAAAGAACAATTAAATGAAAACCGAACACCCGCCACAACGGGACCAGGGAATGGTTCCATTCGAAAGTAGTCACTACAGGCATTAATACATTTATTCCATTGCGAGGCGAGACGATCATATGGGATTGGTTCCCAAGTATGTGAATGGCTCGAAGACTTCTTAAGTAATAGAACCCAGTGCGTTGTCCTCGATGGTGGGTGTTCATCGGAGGTGAGGGTATCATGTGGAGTGCCCCAGTGGTAGGTCCGCTGTTGTTTCCTATCTACATAAATGATCTTTTGGATAGGGTGGATAGCAATGTGCGGCTGTTTGCTGATGATGCTGTGGTGTACGGGAAGGTCTCGTCGTTGAGTGACTGCAGGAGGATACAAGATGACTCGGACAGCATTTGTGATTGGTGTAAAAAATGGCAGCTAACTCTAAACATAGATAAATGTAAATTAATGCAGATGAATAGGAAAAAGAATCCCGAAATGTTTGAATACTCCATTAGTAGTGTAGCGCTTGACACAGTCACGTCGATTAAATATTTGGGCGTAACATTGCAGAGTGATATGAGGTGGGACAAGCATGTAATGGCAGTTGTGGGGAAGGTGGATGGTCGTCTTCGGTTCATTGGTAGAATTTTGGAAAGATGTGGTTCATCTGTAAAGGAGACCTATTCTTGAGTACTGCTCGAGTGTTTGGGATCACTATCAGGTCGGATTGAGGGAGGACATAGAAGCAATTCAGAGGCAGGCTGCTAGATTTGTTACTGGTAGGTTTGATCATCACGCGAGTGGTACGGAAATGCTTCAGGAACTCGGGTGGAAGTCCCTAGAGGAAAGGAGGTTTTCTTTCCGTGAATCGCTACTGAGGAAATTTAGAGAACCAGCGTTTCAGGCTGACTGCAGCACAATTTTACTGCCGTCAACTTATATTTTGCGGAAAGACCACAAAGATAAGATAAGAGAGATTAGGGCTCGTACAGAGGCATATAGGCAGTCATTTTTCGCTCGTTCTGTTTGGGAGTTGAACAGGGAGAGAAGATGCTAGTTGTGGTACGAGGTACCCTCCGCCACGCACCGTATGGTGGATTGCGGGGTATGTATGTAGATGTAGATCAATTCCTGTCTCGTAGTACGCGGTCGGCCGCTGACGAATCCACAGCCGCACCCACTCTTGCACTTCCTCGCCGAAAAGAAACCAAGGTCCACGCAAGTCTATCTTCAGGTCGCCAGACATGTAAAAATCGCACGGTGAAAGTTGCGGGCTGTATGGGGGATGTTGCAGTGTTTCCCAATCAAAACGCTGAAGAGTGGCCTTCGTCCGATTGGGAGTATCGGGGTGGGCTTTATATTGAAACAGGATGATTCCGTCTGACAACATTCCTAGGCGTTTTGACTTTAGGACGCGTCGCGGTTTATGCAAAGTGACTTCAGAACGCTGCGCACTGATTGTGGTTCCACACCCAAGGAAGTGGAAGAGAAGAAGGGACTGTGCAGTGGAAGAAAGAGATCAGGCCCTTACCGAAACTTATGTGAAGAGCTTTGGATTTCTCTATCGGGGGGAGATGTGGGATGTGTCCACCGTTCGCTTTGCCGTTTACCCTCGGTCTGTCGGAATGCTGTCGGCGGAACCATCCTGTTCCACGATAACGCCCACCCCCACACTGTCAATCGGACATAAGCTACGGTTCAGCGATTTGGTTGCTATTCACTGCAAACATCCCGGCTCTTTCACCGCGTGGTTTTCACATCTTTAGCAACCTGACGAAAGACGTACTTGGTCGTCGGTTTCAGTCGGACGAGGAAGAGCAAGAGCGGGTGCGGATGTGGATCCGTTAGCGGCCGACAGCGTTTTACGAAACAGAAATTTATCGTCTCTTCCCCCAGTGGGATAAAGATTTTAGCGCGTGTGGTGATTACGTTGGAACGGAATCATCCCTTGTTCCCGTTGGCTGGTGTCCGGTTTTCATTTGACTGCCGCTCACACATACAACGGACCAGATATAAGATTGCGAACATCTGTTTTAAACATTTCAGCAACAAGAAGCGGCTGCAATAAATGAGCTTCAGCTATGACGGATTAGATGGTCTTTTTGCCGGTGATTGTACATGCTGAAATAATGTGAAAATCAAATGGGTGGAAAGGGACAGTAACACCAACAAACAGAAGTTCGTTGACTGTAAGAATTTGGTTGAACCGGCATTTACCAAACAAGCGAGAGCGTGTGCGTGGATTGTTTGTGTTTGGTGTGTGTTACGGGCGCTCAACGACGGGGTTATCAGCCCCCTTACACCCATTAAAAGACAGCCGCTGTGACTGAGCGGTTCTAGGCGCTTCAGTCCGGAACCACGCGGCTGCTACGGTCGCAGGTTCGAATCCTGCCTCGGGCATGGATGTGTGTGATGTCTTTAGGTTAGCTAGGTTTAAGTACTTCTAAGTTTAGGGGACCTCAGATGTTAAGTCCCATAGTGCTTAGAGCCATTTGAACACAAATTAAAAGAATGGCTCTGAGCACTATGGGACTCAACTGCTGAGGTCATTAGTCCCCTAGAACTTAGAACTAGTTAAACCTAACTAACCTAAGGACATCACAAACATCCATGCCCGAGGCAGGATTCGAACCTGCGACCGTAGCGGTCTTGCGGTTCCAGACTGCAGCGCCTTTAACCGCACGGCCACTTCGGCCGGCAAATTAAAAGAAACGAATGTGGAAAACACATGAGTAAAATGTGCTCATACACGCTAAGACAACGAGAAAGAATTTTGGAAATTTGTGCTAAGATCTTATGGGAACACTACTGAGACCATCGGTCCCTAAGCTTACACACTACTTAAACTAACTTACGCTAAGGACAACACACACACACACACACACACACAAATGTTCAAATGTTTGTGAAATCTTATGGGACTTAACTGCTAAGGTCATCAGTCCCTAAGCTTACACTCTACTTAACCTAAATTATCTTAAGTACAAACACGCACACACCCATGCCCGAGGGAGGACTCGAACCTCCGCCGGGATCACCTGCACAGTCCATGACTGCAGCGCCGCAGACCGCTCGGCTAATCCCGCGCGGCACACACACACACATACCCATGCCCGAGGGAGGACTCGAACCTCCGACGGGGGCAGCCGCGCGGACCGTGACAAGGCGCCCTAGAGAGCGCGGCTAGCTCGTGCAAAGAGAAAGAATTAAAGATGCTATACATGAGAATAAAACACAAGTAAAACGAGAAAGGAGCTAAAAGGAATGCACAGGAAAATGTGACTGGTTGGCCACTTACTTCAAATATGGGCGAGCAAGTTACCCTGTGAACAAATTAAAACCTTCTCCCTGAACGTAAAGCCGGCCGGTGTGGCCAAGCGGTTCTAGGCGCTTCAGTGTGGAACCGCGGGACCGCTACAGTCGCAGGTTCGAATCCTGCCTCGGGCATGGATGTGTGTGATGTCCTTAGGTTAGTTAGGTTTAAGTAGTTCTAAGTTCTAGGGGACTGATGACCTCAGATGTTAAGTCCCATAGTACTCAGAGCCATTTGAACCTAAACGTAAAAACGTTGGACAATTCACAAAACTTTAAAACTCTAGCCAGATTCGTTTGATTATCGTCTGAAATAGATTGCAGATCCGTCAGCAAATCCGCCGCGGACCACTGGTCGTAAAATAAAACGCTGTCCAACAAAAGGTGGCGCATAGTGATCTGCACGCCACGAGCATCATACATTGGAGGGTCCTCTCGTCGGAGTAAGAATCCATGCGTCATAGGGCTGTGGCCTATGCGGCGAAGAGTAAGGACCTCGTACCGTCAACATTGCTGGAAGGAAGTTCGCCACGGCCGAGTTGTGGGCTTTACCACATGGCGCTTGTTGTCCATCACTTCCAGTCGGTCGTCTTCCCATCGACGCATAACTGTACCTCAACAGCGAGGTGATAGCATGCATGGGGATTTTCAGCACATATCTATTTTCGTTAAATTTTTGAAACCATTAAATGTTTTAATAACAGCTGTGGTGACAACAAAACCAGGCCTTGACATATTGAGAATTTAATTAATTGTTTGCCGTGCGTAAAATTTATTACGGTATCAGATGTGAGAGAGGTGACACACTTTGAAATTTAAAATTTTCCCGGCGAACTGAATCTTCGAAAAGATTACTGGATTGCTGCCGGTCGTCGTAAACTTCATACCACGGTATTTCAACTGGACACCTGCCAGTCCTCTTCAGGTGAGCCATCGAAGATTTCAGCCGTCCGTCTTCCATGGCTCACCTGAGGATGACTGGCCAGTGTCCAGTTGAAATACCGTGGAGTGACGTTTACGACGACCGGCTGCAGTCCAGAAATCTATTCGAATAGGTGACATACTCCTTAATGAAAATTAGTAATTTGACAACAATGCAGTGAAACATTAAGGAAAAAATATCGCAAATCTGTTGTTACGGACTTTAGTACAAATATTGGTTTGATGCAGACTTATTTTGTTTTCTGTCCCTTTCATAACTACGGCAACCTATAGCCAGTTGAATATGGTTACAGCAGAAAAAAAGAAAAGCAGCGAAACTGCAGCCATACAATCCTGCAATCGACCCTACTTTAGAGAATAAAACACCAAAGTTTTGTGGCACAACTTTACAGAGACAAATTAAAAGATACTGAATGAACCAAACGCGCTGATGACAGACGTTACAGAATATATCCGCCGAACACCGCGGCTGCGTATAAGCGTCGCGTTTGCACAGGAAGGAAGAGCAGTTTTCGCCAAGGATATGGCACATGCGATCTGTCGCAAACCTGAACCGTATGCGACAAATCGAAAAGATATGGGCTCATGTGTCGGGCATCACGTGTATTCATTTAATTGTGTAATGATTCTCGTTACTAATGACCAAATGAGATGAAGATCAGCTTTGACAATAAAAGCGCCCATTCTGTTGTAGCGAAACTAAAAACTGCGATGTATTTAGTTGCCCATGCGACCAATCGATAGGAACTACAAACTGGATGGAGCTCCTGGAGAGATCTCCACAAGCGACCACTGTGCTTTGAAAATAGTTGACTGCCTATAGTTTATCAAACTGAAGGTGTATTTCTCAAAACTGATACGTGAAAGACGGAAATAGCGCCAGCAACGGTGTAGCTACATACTGGAAAGAGCTAGCTGGTGAATCACGCCAACTGCAGGGAGAGCATAAACTGTTATCACGTTAGCGACTAACACTACACTGATTCAGCGTTCTAAGAAATTAAACAACCGTACTCGATAGCTTCGGATCAAGCCGTCATTCTTGCTCTTCCTGGCTACATCCAGATCATTACGAAAACATTATTGAATTAAGTTTCTACACTGACAGTTTTTTTTCCAAGCTGCTGCATCAGATACTCACCAGACAATATACGCTGTTAAACACCCTAGTAACTATGCGGCAACATTTTCAATTAAAGTCCACGAATTCTCACAATGTTTCAAGAGAGAAATCATTACCATCCATTTTGATCGAGGGTCTTCCAGTAGACATGGACATTAAATACATAAATTCCTTCTTACCCAAAGGCCGCACCTTCTCCTTTCGTTTGAGTTTTCTATTCGTGGTTAACAACTTCCTGCAGATCGTACCAGTTATCGGGTTAGAATCCCTGGTTTTCACAGGGAACACCTAATTCTTAACGATTGAGTTATATATTCTCTGCCTCACAGCTTCAGATGTACCACTATCTGTCTCTACTTCCCAAAATTCACAGAATCTCTCTGCTATATTGTGCTGGATTAGCGCACATTGAAAAATGAATATCAGAGGGAAATGCCGTAGCAACAAACCTAGGCATTATTTCTAAAATGAAAGCCAGGTGGATCTGAGTGACGGTCCGGTACACAGCTTTAATGTACGTGTAGCAGAATGGGCATAAAGAATTGCGAAAATAAACCTGGGGAGCCAAAATCGACTACTTGAAAGAGGCTTACCTCCCATATACTCAGAAAAAACGAGGTAATACACGTACGTTAAGAAGAACTGGCCCGAAAAGTGTTTCCAGAATCTCGTGACAACAAAACCCAAGCAGCAAAGAGATAGATTCAATGTCTGAACAACGGACATTTTCATCATCATCGCATCTTCCGGGGCAGTGCTGTACTAGCTCTTCTGCCTTTCCATCCACCCGCTTCTGTATGTGACTTCAGGAACAACTATACGTAGTGCGTAGAGATTTCTTAGTAGGCTACGTCGACACTACAGAGTCAGCTGATAAGTCTCACATCCTACATCGAAAACTGCCCAAGTGTGTGTGTGTGTGTGTGTGTGTGTGTGTGTGTGTGTGTGTGTGCGTGCGTGGAATACCTGGTTAGACTGACAGGGGTCGTAGCGTGTATGAAAGCAAGACTGCGCTAATGGTTCCAGCAGCTGTCCAACTGGAGCAAGAACCAGCACTCAGAGAAAGACGCCGAACATCTTCCGGAAATTTATTAGGAAATTCCAAGAAACTATTTTCAGGACGAAAACAATATTCTTCAACACCCGACGAAGCTCTAAGGATAAAATTTGGATGATAACGTCTCGTATAGCGATTTATAACAAGTTACTGTTCCAGTGCCTCATACTTGAATAGAAGGGGAAGAAGCCTTCATTTAATGTATGGGTGATCGGTGATTACGTGCTAATTCCCTTGTCGGTCCTTAGATTTCTTCCTTACGAATTATCAGTGGTGTTCCCCTTCGCGCCGGTTTGTTAAAGTGAAAAATGGAGAGTTGCATCGTCCTGAGGAGTCAGCGTTAAATTCTAGGAACCCTTGAAGAGCCGTTAAGTTGGTTCAAACGCTGAAGTGTGAATTCCCTAGTAATCAAGTGGAAAGATCAGAAGAAGATAACGGCTCACCACTGTCATTACGACCATATCTAGTGAACTAATGCTGTGTTCAGACCAAGTTACAGGTAGAGGTTGGTTGGTTTGGGGGAAGAGACCAAACAGCGAGGTCATCGGCCTCATCGGGTTAGGGAAGGACGGAGAAGGAAGTCGGCCGTGCCCTTTGAAAGGAACCATCCCGGCATTTGCCTGGAGTGATTTAGGGAAATCACGGAAAACCTAAATCAGGATGGCCGGACGCGGGATTGAACCGTCGTCCTCCCGAATGCGAGTCCATTGTGCTTACAGGTAGAGAAAGGTCGTAACTTTACCTACCAAGCCACCTGACCTGTACGTAACCTCAGCGTTGCTCAGTGAAAAGGGATTCCACTAGATTCTGGTTTCTACTAAAATATACTATACAGCGGATTTCTGTTCCGATCGCACATGTGCATCTTTTGACGTGCTACCACCGCCACTATATTTGGACCTAGGTTGCGCTTCATCAGGCCTCAAGCTAACAGACTGAAAGTGTAAAAATTGACTATACGTGTGATCCACGGTAACATATCTTGGAATAATGCAATACATCACCGACTACTCTTTTTATTACATCTTACGGCGTTTTTCGAAGCAAGAGGCAGAGAAAAACACTTGGCTGCAGCCATCTAGTAGTTACGAATACGGTCGCTTCTGGGATGACTGTTACAACGCACAAAATTATGTAGCCTGTATAGCAAATACAATGACTATGTCAAAGTACGAGAAGTGAAAGCGGCGAAAACGTGTATGTATACGACATAGAGTATACAGATACCGACTGTTAGTCCATTCCTGCGATTTGTGAATCGGACACACTTGCACAGAATCTTGGAGCTTAGAATTGAGTGCCAAGGCATAACCAAGGCCTATAATACCTCCTAAACAGTGAAAATCTCGATATCTGCTGTATTATGACAGGCACTAGATGAACGGTGGTTAGCGTCCGCTACCGGCGCGGGAAGGGAGTCGGCAACAGGTAGCTTGCCCGGGGGCCGGGAAGGGCTCTGCTATTAACACACCCCACATTCCTCGCCAGCCGCCTCCAGGCACCCACAGAATAGTTAAGGCGGGAAGTCTGGTGTCAAAAAGGCCGACTTCTCTGAAACGAAGCCGCGGTACTTTGTCGCCGTGGTACAGACTGTTGTCGACAATTGTACTCACGTGCCTGCAGCCATCAATACAGAAGTTACGAGTATGATCGCTTCCATATTGATTGTTAAAAATAAAATCATCTTACGGAGTCAGTTACTTATTTCTAGCACGAGGAACGCATTCTGTTAAAGTCAGCTTATTACAAGCAGTGACTTGTCAGTACTCGGTACAGGATTTGATTCCGCAATGGGTTCAGTCCTGTTCCTGCGAGAAGCGTAGCGTCGCTGCCAGCATAAAGATGAAAAGTTCAAAAATGTAGAAGGAATGTCAGTTCATCCAGCGCGGAAACAAGTAACTCCATATA